>NW_019154103.1:17681724-17949260 GCF_002288905.1 Enhydra lutris kenyoni
GCTGGAGGGGAGATGTGTGGGGGACGGGGTAACTGGGTGACAGGTATCAAAGAGAGCACATGATGTAATGAGCACTAGGTGCTATACACAACTGATGAATCATTGAACTCGACCTCTGAAACTAATAACATACCATATGTTAATTAACTGAATTTATATAAAATTTAATTTAATTTAAAAAATAAAATAAGTTATACTTGAAAAAATAAAGGGGTCAATAATACATCAAGAAGAGAAAACAATCATAACTATATAGGATCCCAAGACCAGGCACTGAAATGTTAAGCAATAAATAACAAATCTTAAGGGAGTAATAGAAAACAGTACAGTAATTGTAGAGAACTTCAATACCCCACTATCAGCAATGGATAGATCATCCAGACAGAAAATCAACAAGGAAACATTAGAATTAAACCACAGTTTAGAACAAATGGACTTAATAGATATAGAGAACATTCCACTCAATAGCATCAGCATACACATTCTTCTCAAATGCATGACTGAGAGTATACCAACTATCTTGTCTAACCACAATGGTATGAAACCAGAAATCAACAAAAGAAAAGTGAGAAGATCTACAAATATGTGGAAACTAAACAACACACTTCTAAGAAACAACTGAGCCAAAAAAGAAATCAAACGGGAAATAAAAAATCATCTTAAAACAAATGTAATTGAAAACAAAACATATCAAATATTGTGAGATGCAGCAAAAGTAGTTCTGAGAGGAAAGATTATTAGAAAGATCTCATATAAATAACCTAACTTTATACCTCAAGGAACTAGGGGGGGAAGAAAAGAACAATTTAAGCTCAAAGTTAGCAGAAAGAGGGAAATAAGGATCAGAAGGGAAATAAATGAAATAGAGACCAGAAAAACAATAGAAAGGATCTACAAAATTAAGAGCTGTCTCTTTGAACATGTAAACAAAATTGACAAATCTTTAGCTAGCCTAACTATGAAAAAGAGAGACAACTCAAATAAATTAGAAATGAAAGGGGAGACATTACAACTCATGCGACAGAAATAATAGAATCATAAGAGACTACTATGAACAATTATATACCAGCAAATTACATAATACAGAATAAATGGATACATTTCTAGAAATACACAACCAACCAAGACTGAATCAGGAAGAAACAGAAAATCTGAACAGACCAATAGCAAGAGATTTGAATCAGAAATCAAAAAACCTCTCAATACAGAAAACTCCAGGACAAAACAGCCTCATGGGAAAATTCTACCAAACCTTTAAAGAAGAATGCCAATGCTCCTCAAACTTTTCAAAAATATTGAGGGAATGCTTCCAAATTCATTCTAAGAGGTCAACATTACTTTATCAAAACCATATAAAGATACCACAAGAAAACTAAAGACTAATGTTCCTGATGAATACAGAAGAATAAATGTAATACATCGTATCAATAAAATGAAAGATAAATATCACATGATAATCTCAATAGATGTAGAAAAAGCATTTGACAAAATACAACATCCTTTTATAAAATCCCTTGATAGAATGGTATACAAATAATGTATCTCAACATAATTCGGGCCATATACAGCAAACTAATGGCTGACATTAAACTCAATGGAGAAAAACTGAAAGAGTTTTCCCCTAAGATGAGCAACAAGATAAGAATGCTCATTCTCACCACTTCTATTCAATATGGTACCAGAAATCCTAGCTAGAGCAATTAGGCTAGACAAAGAAATAAAAGGCACCTGTACCAGAAAGGAAGAAGTAAAACTGTCATTATTTGCTGGTGACATGATCATATATATACATGAATCCCTGGGGCACCTGGGTGGCTCAGTTGTTAAGCGTCTGCCCTGCATCAGGCTCCCTGCTTGGCAGGAGGTCTGCTTCTCCCTCTCCCAATCCCCCTGCTTGTGTTCCCTCTCTCACTGTCTCTCTCTCTATCAAATAAATAAATAAAATATTTAAAATAATAATAATAAATAAAATAATTTAAAAAAATTTTTAGGGGAGCCTGGGTGGCTCAGTGGGTTGGGCTGCTGCCTTCGGCTCGGGTCGTGATCTCGGGGTCCTGGGGATCGAGTCCTGCGTCGGGCTCTCTGCCCAGTGGGGAGCCTGCTTCCTCCTCTCTCTCTCTGCCTGCCACTCTGCCTACTTGTGATCTCTGTCTGTCAAATAAATAAATAAATTCTTAAAAAAAAAAATTTTTTTTAAATCTCCCCAAAATTCAGTCAAAAAACTGTGGGAATTAATCAACAATTTCAGCAAAGTGCCAGGATACAAAATCAACATGCAGAAATGAACTGCACTCCTTTACACTAATGAGAATGCATTGAAAAAGAAATAAGAAAAACCATCCCAGTCAAAATAGCATCAAACACAGTAAAATATTTAGGAATAAATTTGACTAATGGAACTGAAAGATCTGTACAATGAAAAGTACAAAGCTTTGCTGAAAGAAAGCAAAGAAGACACAAACGAATGGAAAGACATACATTGTTTACAGATTAGAAAATTAATACTGTTAAGATGTGTACCGTACTACACAAAGCCATTTACAGATTCAACACAATTCCATCAAAATACCAAAGGCATTCCTCATAAAAATGGAAGAAACGATCCTAAAATTTGTGTGGAACCACAAAGACCCCAAATAGACAAGGCAATCTTGAGAACAAAGAACAAAGCCAGAAGTATCATGCATCCCAGCTGAAAGCTATACTATAAAGCCATAGTAATAAAAACGGTATGGTACTGGGGTGCCTGGGTGGTTCAGTGGGTTAAAGCCTCTGCCTTTGGCTCAGCTCATGATCCCAGGGTCCTGGAATCGAGCCCTGCATCAAGCTCTCTGCTCAGCAGGGAGCCTGCTTCCTTTCCTCTCTTTCTGCCTGCCTCTCTGCCTACTTGTGATCTCTGTCAAATAAATAAACAAAATCTTTTAAAAAGATAAATAAATAAAGGGGCACCTGGGTGGCTCAGTAGGTTAAAGCCTCTGCCTTCGGCTCAGGTCATGATCCCAGGGTTCTGGGATCGAGCCCTGCATCGGGCTCTCTGCTCTGCAGGGAGCCTGCTTCTTCCTATCTCTCTTTGCCTGCCTCTCCACCTACTTGTGATCTCTGTCTGTCAAATAAATAAATAAAATATTTTTTAAAAATTTAAAAAAAAATTTTTAAAAAGATAAATAAATAAAATAAAAATAATATGGTACTAATACCAAAGTAGACACACTGAACAACCCAAAAGAACAGAGAGCCCAGAATTAAACTATGACATATGGTCATCTGATATTCAGCAAAGGAGCTAAAAATACACAATGAGTAAGAGAGAGTCTCTTTGGGAAAAGTGGAGAAACATACACAGAACAATGAAATTGGACCCCTACCTCACACCATTCACCAAAATTAACTCAAAATGGATCAAAGACCTAAACACAATGCCTGATACCATACAACTTGCAGAAGAAAACAAAGGGGAAAAGCTCATCAGTATTGCTCTTGGCAATAATTTGTTGATCATGACACCAAAAGCACAAACAACAAAAGAAAAAAATCAACAAATAGGACTACATCAAACTCAAAAGCTTCTATGCAGCAAAAGAAACAATTGAAATGAAAAGACAATCTACAGAACAGGAGAAACATTTTTGCATGCCATATATTAGATAAGGAGCTAATATCCAAAATATATAAAGAACTCTGTCAACTCAATAACAAAAATACAAACAATCCAATTTAAAAATGAGCAAAAGGACTAAAAAGACATTTCTCCCAAGAGGACATCAAAATAGCCAACACACACGTGAAAAGATGCTCAATATCTCTAATCACCAGGGAACTGCAAATTAAAACCCAATGAGATATCACCTCACAACTCTAGGATGGTTGTCGTCAAGGAAACTAGAGACAACAGGTGCTGGCAAGGATGTGGCGAAAAGGGAACCCATATACATTGTTGTTGGGAATGCAAATTACTCCAAACACTATGGAAAACAATATGGAGTTTCCTCAAAAAATTAAAAACAGATTTACCATACGATCCAGCAATTCCACTTCTGGATACCTACCCAAAGGAAATGAAAACAAAATTTCAATGAGATCTCTGCATTCCCATGTGTATTACAGCATTATTTAGAAAAGCCAAGATATGGAAACAGCCCAAATGCCCATCAGCAGACAAACAGATTAAAAAGATGTGGCACATTGGAACATCAGCCATAAGAAAGCAAGACAGTCTCCCATTTGTGACAACATGGTTGGACCTTGTGCATATATCATGCAAAAAAAGTAAGTCAGATTCAGATAGGTAAGCTATGTATCTCTTATATGCGAAATCTAAAAAAGTTAAACATGTAAAAAAACCAACAGTAAAATGGGGGATTCTAGGGGATGGAGTGGGGGATAAGAGTATTTACGGGTACAAACTTGTTACAAGTAGTAAATAGGCCATCGAGATCTAGTGCACAGTATAAGGAATATAAACAATAATATTGTAATATAATTATACAAGGCATTATCATTCCATCAGCAATCATATTACAATACATAAATGTATCAGAGTAACACCTTGTGCATCTTAAATGGACACAATTACACATCACATTTTTCAATTAAAAAACACTATGTGGGGCGCCTGGGTGGCTCAGTGGGTTAAAGCCTCTGCCTTCGGCTCAGGTCATGATCCCAGGGACCTGGGATTGAGCCCCGCATCGGGCTCTCTGCTCGGCAGGAAGCCTGCTTCCTCCTCTCTCTCTGCCTGCCTCTCTGCCTACTTGTGATCTCTGTCTGTCAAATAAATAAATAAAATCTTTAAAAAAAAATAAAAATAAATAAAAATAAAAATAAAAAAAACACTATGAGATCAGGATTTCCTAGATGTCAGCCGCTTGCTTCCTCATTCTTGACTTGGTTCCACTCACATTCTAGACCTTAATGTATTCTGTGAAAGCCTCAAGTAAGTGAATCCCCTTGTAGCATGATCCTTGAACAGCGTATTTCACACAGATCTACTGACTAGAGTACAGGTGATTCTCCCATTCACACACGCCCTGTCAGCCCTCAGCAATGGCTTACATTTTCGCTCAAGTCCTATTGCCAGTCCCTGGCTACAGATACTCCCATTTTGTTCCAGGGACTCTCTGTGGACCTCTGGGCTCTATTTCCCTTTAAGTACTATCTTTTCTTTTAAGTACTTATCTTTTAAGTATTGTCTTCATCCACGAGAAATATTTTATTATTTCCTAAATACTTGCTTGCTCTAAGGAAGTATCTTTAAAGACACACACCCTTAGAGTAGCCTATCAATTCATTAGGTCCCGGGTTAAAAAAAGAAAAAAAAAAAAAAAACATGGGGAAACCAATGCACAATTCTAATAACTGTAAGATAACTTAATGGATATAAATGTTTCACAAAGGTGTTGCATAAGAAGAGGCCTATTAAGTAAACGTGTGAATCTAAAGGCGGAGAAAGAGTAATTCTGTTTAATAAGATGTTTCCAGCATTATCTTACTAATTTGCTGAGGAGCATGTACAGGCCATACAGCACTTATAAAGTAATTAGAAATCCTTGATAATTGTTTTTTTAATTAACAACAAAATTTGAAGGGAAGGGAAAAAAAAACCCTACTACCCATTCCCACTTCTCTTCTGGATTAATTGTGTTAGATTCAGGAAAGGCAATTTATGCACAGGAGAATTTTCCATTCCAAATTACAGGGTGAAGATGAGCAGATTGGATACTCTTGTGTAATTTATGAAGACAGGGAGGGCCCCTTTATTTCCATTCCATTTAATGTTCCAAGAAAACCTGCTGATCATTTCTGACAAAGTTTTGGTCCCTTATTAGGGGAGGAAGATCTCACTCTAGACACTTGCTTTACCCTCAGCACTTAATGCCATGTTCCATCCTCAATTACTGAAGGTCGCTGACTCACATAAGGCCAACAAAGAGAAGTCTGATCATGAGCGGTGATGACAAGGCCATCAGCAGAGATATAATGAGACCTGCATGGTCTATGAAATACCAACAAGAATATTACTGTGATAAATCCAGACACTTCAGACTGAAAGCAAATGACTGACTGGTTAGATAGCTGGAATTGTACCCCCATGTATTTAGTCTTCTGTTTTATTTCATATCAGCCATTCTGCCTCCTCCTCTGTTCTCTAAGTGGAGATCAAATATCCCTCTCAATGAAGGAAAAGGAGTTGATGAGTGTTCCCCTGAAACAGAGTCCCTCCTCATCATGAGAATCTTACCAAATTTTGAAGCTTACAATTTAAAGTCTCATCTGCTGAGAAGTATTTTTTTTTTCTCTGAGAATTTCACTGACTACTTGGCTTGATGGTACTTCATGTCAGTTTTTACCTTCTATATTCAAGAATGAAGAAGATGCTATTTTTCTTTT
Source organism: Enhydra lutris kenyoni (assembly GCF_002288905.1). Taxonomy (NCBI): domain Eukaryota; kingdom Metazoa; phylum Chordata; class Mammalia; order Carnivora; family Mustelidae; genus Enhydra; species Enhydra lutris. The sequence continues at coordinate 17,688,112 of NW_019154103.1, forward strand.
ATTCTTTTTTAAACCTAGGAATGGTGAGTGCGCTTTGCAGTAGGATAAAGAGTATAAAAAAGGGACATCTGGGTGGCTCAGTGGGTTAAGCCTCTGCCTTCAGCTCAGGTCATGATCTCAGGGTCCTGGGATCAAGCCCCACATCAGGTTCTCTGCTCAGCAGGGAGCCCACTTCACCCTCTCTCTCTCTCTGCCTGCTGCTCTGCCTGCTTGTGCTCTGTCTCTCTCTCTCTCTCTCTCTCTGTTAAATAAATAAATAAATAAAATCTTTAAAAAAAAAAAAAAGAGTGTAAGAAAGATCCCAATCTGTTGCATACATTTAAAAAAAGGCAAGTTGGGAAATGTAAAATTTCTTGCCTCTTTTGTAGCCATGGAAAGAGATGGAAGGAACATCATCACATTGGCAACCAATGGTTCATAAAGTAAAAATACATTAATAACTAAGTGAACATACATTCTCATTTGCCCAAGACAGCCTCAGCTAACACCTGTGGACTACATATAATAATTAAAAGTACCCTTGTTCACTCTCAAAAATGTCCCAATTTAGACAATAAGTTATATGGTGATCTTATTTATCAATCAGAAAAGAGAAGCCTTCAGGCTTCTTAAAGTGACCCGAGTTTATAGGAGGTTTCTGCTGGCCCTCAATCTCAATAAGGAAATATATATAGGATTGGGGTCTGGTTATACCTCTAGTTTTTCCTAGGTTTTCACTTTCAAGAGTCAGATCTTTATAATTTAAATGCAAAAATCACTTCATACAACAGGAGATAGAGTACTCTGTTTAATCTAGCTAAAACCAATAGAGACTGAAAATATTACCAGACACCTCCCCTATTTCCATCCGTATCTGTAGACCTAAAGGATTTGGCTCAATGCCTCCCATTCATTTATTCATCCAACAACTATTTAGTAAGCATGAGGGGCTGTGCTAAGGGTTATGGGCATAGAAATAAACCAGAGATGGACACTGCCCTCATAGACATCAAAGTCTAGCAGAGAAGATAACAAATATATATGAAAAGTGTCTGTGAGAAAGGAAATTGCATTACTAAGTGAGTTCTGGGAGAGAAGAGATGCCTGTCTTATGCAGAAACACATGATTTACGGGCGTAACCATCCTGCTTGGTAACATTTTGAAATACTTCCAAATTCTCCATTTATTTAGGCTTTAAGTCACCTGTGATGCCCCACCGTGAGCCGCAGCAGCAGGTACAAGAGTCTAGGCACATTGCTGGTGAGGAGAAAGGGCACCCTGCTAGCTGCTGCATAGGCAGCCGAGGGCCCGCCCACGGCTCAGGATGGTGGGTCTGCAGAGGATGACTCTGGCGTCAATGCTGTCAGCAGTGGCTTGGGCTTGGGCTCCTGAGACCGAGTCATCCGAGAAATACCAATTTTCAGACCCATATCCAGCCAGAAGCATGGGCTGCTCTCCCAGCCTCCTCCAGCTCCAACAAAACATCAGGCTGCAACTGCCTGATGACGATGTCATTTTGTTCCCTGTAGAAGCACATTCATATAATGGCTATATGGTATTTTTCTCTTGATTTGTACCCGGGGTCAGTGTAAGAAATGACCATATGAATACATTTTCTTCATCTTCTCCGAAGGCTGCTATTAAAGATATTTTCTTTTATTATAGTAATCCTGGGTTAGATTCCTGTTACAGTTTATTTCCAGGAACATTTTCTTCTTACCTACTAGTATATATCCTTTTATTAGAAAATGAATACTACATGACTCATGGAATTTCTTTATTGGCCTTTGTGACCTGCACAGGAACTCAATGTAATGTGCGGTGGTAGAAATTACCCTTAGCTTAGATTTCAGATCCAGTAATCTCCCCCACTCCTTTATTTGGCCCTTAGTAATTCAGCCACATTCTAATGTCTTAATGTATATATGCAACCCAGATCAAATATTTCTAAAATAAGCAACATCTATCAAGTATCAGATATCTGTATGTATACATAATACTAAATATTCTGAACCTTAGAATTTTCATGACAGTACTAAAGAGATGAAGTATTCACCTGAACTACAGAATGCCTTTGTGGATAGTCTCCGACAACTCTGCCTTTTCTTAAGCGCCTACCCGAGTCCTTGACCCATATTTGCCAGATCATAGAACAAATGAACATTACATTGAGAGAATATTATTCTCAAGATTACGGTGGGGGTAAAATGCAACCATAATATTTATATTTATATAAATATTTTATATTTATATAAATTTTATTTTTTATATTTAATCTATTTTATAGTTCATTTTCTGAACTAAACGTGTAACAGATACTGCTGAAAGTAAATCAATCATTATCTGTGGTCAGGAAATATTTTTTTGATTATTTGGACATTTCACGGCATTTGATATATCAAAGATTTGGACTAGAATGTACCTTAAAGAAGATCCTGTCTGCAAAGCAAAACTTCGCACTTAGCAGAATGCCCAGTATGTCTGCCTCTCAAGGAGCCCATTCATTTTCAGTTTCCAGGGCTGAAGACCCCCTTTAAGCAAATTAAGAGGTGTGTGATTCTTGGAGCTTTGTCTCTCTTACATTAATAAAGACTAATCATGTTTAAACATGTTAGCACAGCAAGCCCAGGGATGTGGGATAGAATGCCAGCTCTGAAGTGAAATTAGTATTGTGAAGGAAGCTATGTGAAAAATCGTGGAGAGAAATTGATTGAAAATGAAAATGAGGTGTCTTTTGAAGAAGATGGTCTAGAAGCCTGACAGTGTGAACCAACAAAATAAGGTTAAAAAATATAACAGAAAAAAGCTGGCCTCTAGGAGATTCAAAAACCCTTTTGCAACTCTCTACAAGGAACTGCATTAAAAGGAGGGGAAAACGTATCTACGACATGCATATTGCACAGGAGAGAGCTTTCAGAAAGTAGTCCAGAGCAGAACACCCTCTGTGTGTTTAAAAAAAAAAAAAAAAAAAAAGTGAGCACTGTTAAAAATCCATGAAAACTCTCTCCCTCTTCTTTCCCTCTCTCTCCCTCTGCCTCTCCCTGAGACACACACACGGTTTCTACCTTGCTCCCTCCATCTCTGAAACTCTTAAATTAAGTGCATTTAACTCCAACTTTCTCTTCTCCTTGATGGGACCCTCCCAAGGACAGGAGCCTGCAGATTCCCCACCACCACCACTGCGTTGGCTGTAAAAAGCTCGGCTCCCTTCACTATTACTGCTTGAGGAAAGTGCTCACATTTATAACTCACTGAACTACTTACCAGGCTGGGGTGTGCCTACATCTACCCTTCATGATGGCTAAGGAGAATTAAGGCATCAGCCGGAGGTACCAGGTCTCTCCATTCACGGTGAGAACACCCACATGCCAAAAGAGTGGGATCTACACATTTTATTTGAAATGTCTTTTGAGGGGGAGAGGGGCACACACAGGGTCCACACAGTAAATCAGGCTACAGAGAGCCCCAAACTGCTTGTGAAGTGTCGTGAACAGTTCACAAGCTGCACAGAATCATTGTCTCAAGGTAAGCCTTTCTTACACGAGCACTTCTTACCTACAAGAGACTCTGAGGGCCACATTCCTTTTGCCATAATTTCTTCCTGATAGGTAGGATTTCTTTATTTAATTATTTTTCTTCTCATGCTATATTCAGTGAAGATCAAATATTTGGGGCCAATTTGCAAGTTTGTAATAGGGTACACCTATTTCACAGCATTGTTTAAATCAAGAGAGGAGGAGGGGGAGAAATCATTTATTTCATGCTTTCTGGATGCTAAAATCTTAAAGTGCATTAGCTCACTGGGGCCTGATGCCAACAAAGCCAGGATTATTTTTGTCCTCATTATATAGGTTTGTGATGGACTGAGAAAAGGAAATAAAATTTGTATACTTGGGACTTTAAGTTTGGCCATGAAGACTAAGTCAAGGCTTAGTCTACCAAAAAGTAAGCATGCGTTGCTCACAGATTGCTTTTTTGTAGCTCTCTTGCCCCAAACTTCAGACACTGCAGAAAGGTTCTCACCCAGCCAATCGTTCCTAGTGATGCAGCTGCTTACTTCCCTTCAATTTTATTGATCATTTTTAATAAAAGGTAAGATAATTAAATCATCAGGCAAGACATCTATTAGTACAGTACAGATGCTCATATATCTAAGTATTCAACTTATTTAAGGGTGTCTGTGAAAGTGTTAGGTATTGTCAAAACATTGTATGTCATGAGTTAATACCACCTTTAGCAAAGGGTATATCTCTTACCTCAAGGGTCTGCTTATGGAGCCATTAATCTAGCGGGAGGAACAGAGTTCCCAGTGTTCTCAGAGGCTGGATCAGTGACCCAGAGGAATCTGGGGACTGAATGAGAGAAGAAGGCACATCCTAATTTCTTTTCACGCCCTCTCCCCCTACCCATGAATGGTTGACAAGCTGAATAGCTCTCATGTGGGTGAGCTGATCAGTAGGAGTGGAGAGGGGGGGCACAGAGGCAGACAGCTCTCCCAAATTAGCTGGCTGCCAGTCTTGGTTCGCTGGCACTTTGACACCAACGTTAGGACGCAGAGCTTTCTCGCAGTGGCACTTTGGCAGGATACCATTTCACAAGGAGCTTCCAGCTCTGAGAAGGAGAACAGGCCTGTTATTACCAGATGCTTTAAATTCATGGGCCTTGCAAATGGAGAGATGTGTTTGTCAAAGAGTCCACATTTAAAGAAATACTTGATGTTGACTTTGTGTGTGGGTGCAACTCACTTAACCCTCTGAGGTCTCACATTTCAGCTAAGAGCGAGCCATGGTTCCCTGGATTCTAAAGAAGGAGCGATAAGGATTACAAATTATCTTCTAAGACCTAAATTTACTCAAGAATGCACAACAGTAATGAACATTTATAAATGCCAAGAATAAAGCGTTTAGTGTGAAGGCTGATGTTAGATTGTACCTATTTGTCATAGTATTTCACTGGAAGCCTTTTAAGTAAATTCCTCCAGTTCCAACACATAATTTGTAGGTTGACACAGTGCTGTGATGTGTTGCAGATGCCGTAAGCCCTCTCATGCTCGACTGTGAGCAAGACCAGCAGTGTGACCCCCACACCCTTCTTAAGTCACAAGCAGACAACATGCTCCATGGGCCACAAAGTGTGAAGGTTAAACCTGTGGGATGTAAAATAAGGAGACCAATTCGTGTGAGTAATGTGAGAAAGTGGTCTCACTGCTCTAGTGTCAGAGCCTTTGAGCATAATCAAACTCACCTTCACAAAGTTAACCCAAGACGTATTTAATGATGACTATTAGGGAAAGAAAATTAGCCATGTTGGGTAAGTAGTTCACAATGTGATTAAAACTCTTATTACCTTTTCATCATCAAAACATATCTTTCACGATGATACTTCCAGTGTTTGAAATCCACGTGGATGTAGCCACACAGTTCCCAATCTTTGTGCCAATGTGCCCCAAGATGCCACAGCATAGTCCCCATGAGATATCTTTCTTATTTTAAGAGAGAGACATAGAGATATTCTCTATCTGTCATATATCCCACAAACTACCCATTTGAGGTTATTCCCAGTTTCAGTATGATATTGTGCTAGATTCCTTTTGATGACATCATGCCTTTGTGAAAATGGGTTTTTGGCAGTTGCTGTGAGCTAATATCACAGGAAAGTCATTACAGAATGCAGAACAGGAACTGAGGCTAACAATGTCTAGCCCAATTCCAAAGTTTGAGGAGTTGTGCAGCGCCCAGTAGGCACATACATGCCATTCGTATGCAATACTGCACAAGAATAGAATGAAATATTTTTTCAAATTATATTGACCACTAAGTTCTTAAGTCATCAATGCTTATTAAATTATTTGTACTCGGCCACTTAATGGAACTCTTTATGTATTTCTTTTGGCCTAGGAATGCTGTGAGACAAAATGTTAAGACACTAAGAACACTGTCAACCAAAGAGTTTGAAAACTTCAGATGTAAAGTTTTCCCAGATATATTTCTCCCCACACTCCCCCTTTCTTTCTCCCTTCTTCTCTCTCTCTCTCTCACTCTCTCTCTCTCACACACACACACACACTCCAACACAAAAGTTAAAAAGAATTTGTTCCTTTCATTTCTTTGTTTCCATTCAATTGGTATTTATTAAGCTAGGCACTGAGTTAGAGGCTAGATACTCAGTGTATTACTTAGAATCTCTAAAAGCACAAGCCATTGCAGAGACTAGAAGCTATGGAACAAATTAACAAACGCAAAATGCTAAGTGATCTAAAGAATAAGGAAGAGTTTTTTTCTAGATTTCACTCCATAACTACAGACTTCCTTTCCCACTTAACCAGTCTACAAAATTATGCCTGGCTTCCCTCCAGAAACCGTGAGAGGTATGCACACCTGCCCACCTACTGGGAAGTAGGCAACATGGTAATTAACACACAGGAACAGAAATAGCATGAGAGAGAATGCCAGTGAGAAAGGACTCTGGGCTACATGGTCTTGAGGAAGAGGATGGCGGTGTCAAGGACATGGTGACACATGTCCTTGTGTCAAGGAGTTTGGATGAGGCTAGAGGAAGACAAGGGAACAGGGTGGGGACCAGTCTTCTGAGAGACCACATCCTGAGGCAAGGCCCCCTGACCTCTGACTGGTCTGCCACTCTAAGAAGCCGCAGCTCCAGAGTGCGTCACTTTCTACCCAGTTGCTCCTCGGAAAGAAAGAGTAAGATTGAGAGTCATAAGGATGCCACTGAAAAGAAGTATGGGAGATCTGCCATCTGGTCTAAATCAAGTTCTATTTGTCATCAGTGCTCAGACAAATAAAGTTATGCACAGTCTCCTGTCTGATGCAGGCTTTGTTTCCACCTCTTCTTCCTTCTAGTAAGAAAAGTACTTGATAGAATGACAAGGCGCTACCAACATACCCTAGAGCCCACATAAAGCCTGCACAGCCCATTGCTCTGCAGAAAAGTCCTAGTGGGCCTTTGGTAAAAGAGTGAGCTGTGCCTACATATCACTCACCAAAGAAATCCCTCAAAAATTCAAATAGCAAGGGGAATTTCTACTGGCACCAAATCTTCTACCTTTATGCATGGATCCTTACTCCAAAAAGACTGTAGTTTATGTCAGAGAAGGTAGTACCAGGACAAACAGTTCGTGACCTTGTCTCTCCAAATACAGTGAAATTTCAGGACTAGAGTCTCTGTCTTCCTTCTTAGACTGGACTGATCTTAGCAGCGATACTTGGAAAAGTCAGTGTCATCAGGGGAAGGACAGTACAGCCTAAGCTATAACGTAGAGCCTATGAAGGATTTTCATGAGACTCCTTGTAAGAGAGGAGCTCAGAAGAAATGAAATGATCTCCTGCCTACATTTAGCAAGTGAGAGTTGGAGAGTGTCCTAGGCTGTCGGACTCGGAGCTATGCAACTCACCTCCTCCTTTCTCCACAAGAGGACTACAGCAATTTGTCTTACATGGGGAAAAAGTCGACAGAAAGACAAGAGGAAAGAGGCCAACTGAGAGGTGGCACAATGTTCAGCTACCCAGAGATACACAGACAATGCTGCCTGTCGTTTCTGCCCTGCTGCAAGGATGGCTGTAATTATAGAGTAATTTGCCAGCTTCCTTCAGCTCATGAACCTTCTAGGTAGGAGCTGTATTTATTCCCTCATTGGCGCATGGTGCGCAATAATGTTGGCTGTGTCTCTGCTGTCAGGTGTTCTCAGCTGCTTGGGAATCTTCTACAGAGGCTACACAGGCGTGTTCTCTTTTTTCATCCAAACAAGAATAGTCCTGCTCAAGGAAAGCAGGTTTTCAAAAGGAAACGGGGGAATGTTAACACTTGAAATATTTTTTTTTCTTTTTTAAGAGAAGACGGTGAAGTTTTTAAAAAGCATTACCCTGTTGTTCAGCTCACAACTTTGCACTTAATTGTATACTGTCTTGTTTTGTTCTCTACCAGAATTGCTGAAGTTTAGAGCTGGACATGAACTTGGCCCTTATGTAGTCCAACCCTCTAATTTTGACAATTTTAAAAAGAACACTATAGAAAAGTTTTCTGGCCAAGAAAAATACCAGGAGCCAGATTTTCAGATTCCTGGATTGGTGTGTGACCCTCTTCTTCCTGTCTCGGATATCCCAGGAGACAGTACATTTGGGATTGCATATATGCCCTTTATCTTCATAACAAAGCCCAAATATTTTACCCCCAATTAGTTTTCAGTTTTTCTTTTTCCATTTGTCTTCTAAGTCTATGGAGAAATATTAAGAAAGAGAAATCCAGACACAAGGAGGAGTCTGAAAGTTTTGTATAATTTTTTCAAAAAATCCTAATAATAGCTAACAATTATTTAATGCTTACACTGTTACAGATATTAGAGATAGAAAGGTGGGTAAAACTATGATCGAATTCCTTACAATCTAGTAGTGGAATCAAACATTCTTTAAAAATACACACTAACATTTATTGAGGGCTTTCTGTGTGCCCGGATACACTGAAAAAGCTCCAAACTCATTATATCATTGAATCCTCACAAAAAAAAAAAAACAACAACAACAACAACTGAAAGGTGTATATTATTCCTTTATTGGCATCATCACATTCCATAGGTGAGAGCACCATGTCACCACCAGTTAAGGTCTGCAAGTTACGGCAAGTGAAAATGGAGAAGTGGGATTTGAACCCAGAGAGCCTGAGCCTGTCCCCACTTGCTAAACCACCATGCTACATGGCCAAGATGAACTATGGATAGGACGTGTGACAGGAAATGTATAAATGCTATTAGAGAAAGACATAGTATTACCTTCTCCCTTCCAAAGAACTGGATTTGTAACTCAAAACTCTTAACCCTAAATCATGAGCTCTTTCAACCTAGATTAAAAGAAAGAGTGAAATCTAATTTAAAATGAGAGAAATTACCAGAAAGGACAATAACCCAGATTTTTTTTAAAAGGTCTTTTATAATACTGGGACAAAACATCTCTCTTAACTCATGTGGAACACTCAAAAAAAAAAAAAAAAATGCTACCTTTTTAATGGGCAAATCTCCATGATGACTGATGCATTTCATTACTGGGTAGGCATTACCCTCAGGACACCACGAAGTTTGGGCAACTCTATTTCCTGTCACTGTGCCATAAGCTAACACATTTTTTTCTATGAATCTTGCCTTTCTGAACTTAAAGGGAGGTGACCAGCTGTCCCAGATTGTCCAGTACTGAGGTATTCCCCAGGTTTCAGACTCGCAGTGCTAAAATTGGGACTATCCAGGCAACCATCTCTTCCTATTCCTGCTCGGTCTGGTATCTGAGTGCATGGGGTGCTTATAGAGCCTGAGTGGGTAGAAAAAGGTCCAACCCTGCTCATCTCTGGACACCCATCTCTATCTTTCTGGACTCTCACTGCTGATCTGAGCTGGGGAAATCTGTAGTCCCTTTTCTTGGCAGTGACAGCACACAGAGGCAGCTCTCTGGTGAGCTCAGCCTTCTCTGCTAAGGACCAGCCACCTCCCTGGCTCTCGTTAGGCTCTAGATTACCTGGGCTCTGAAGTGAATTTCTTTTGAGTATCAGCTGGAGCAGTCTGCCCTGCTGCAGGCCCTGCCCCACATCACCATGGCCATCACCTCACTGACAGCCTCATCTGTGTCCCACCCATCTGAGATCATGTCTCAGGTTTGTGTCTGCCTGAACAAGCCATTCACCCATGTCTCCTCCAATGGAGCCACTTTCTGTTGTGAAGGATTTTCTATAATGGTCTCCTCCCAGAACTATAAATCCCAAATATTCTCAGTGTCCCTCTGCTGAGTCGTCCTTCTCAAGCCACAACCCTCAGTTTTATAACCCCTTCTACTGGTACCAGAGATAAGCCTGGACACTAATACCTTGATTCTTCCATTTTCCCATTGTCTCTTTTCTCTACCACTCCCCCTCACCATTAGAAGGCTTATTAATACTTCCCTCTAATGGGAATTTTACCTACATGTTATCCATGTCTCCGCATGTGGAATGAAGCTTACAGAATTTAGAACACCCTTCTACTTAAGAATTGAGGTCGCTACCCTAAACTAAGCAATGGCCTCTATTCCCAGGGATTCAGATGGAAACTATAAATGCTATTGGTTCAATGGATGAGGGTTACTAAGCAACTTGCTAAAGACATCAGCAATACTTTCAAAAATATTAACCTCATTATGCTTTTTTAGTTGTCTTAATTTGGTGCTGGCTTTCTTGCTTTTTCCCTCTATTTTTTACTACTATGATAGCAAATGAATCTATGCCAACATGGCCCTCACGAGAATGGCACAGGAATGAAATGAGAGGACAGTAAGAGTCTCACACCAGAAGGAAGGTGATATTTAAAAGATCATCTTCCCCCTCCCTTGCCAACAACAAACTAGCCCATTAAAAAAGTAAGTGAAAGATCTCTCTGTGACTACCATTAAGAGGTGTCATTTAAATTTGTTTCCTAAAAAGATGGTGGTTTGTTTTTGTTTTTTGGTTTTTTTGGTTTTTTTTTTTTTTTTTTTTTTTTTTTGGTCACAGGGGAAACCTGAGTTTTATGTTCAAGTATAATAAGACCCCTTAGTTTCTCACCAGTAACTTCCATTTCAGACACAGTACTGTAGTTCGTGGTAGGTTTTCCACAGTAATATTTGACAGAGAAGCACAGAATGTGAGAGCTGACTGAGTCCCAAAATATCATCTAGTCCAGGCCTTTTAAAATATTTTTAAACTAGCAGAATTATGAAATATTTTCTTTCCCCCAGGAGAAATCTTGCTTCAAAACCCCATATTGAATAGGCAATGATACCACTCTGGTTGAAACCAGGATGGAGTCCTAGAGCCTGACCCACAGTGACCTCTGATACATGGCACAGCAGAATCCCAAAGTTAATCATCTTTGGTTAAGTGTGGATGACCACCATTAGGGACCCGGAAACTTAGAGTCAGGGAGGCCTCTCACTTCCAAAGGTCATTACAGGCTTGGCTTATTGACTCCCTCCATGGTATCACGCCTCCATACATTTTGGAGTATCTTAACAAGGGTATGGTGCTTTAATTCAAGTGTTTTGTTTGGTGCCTGTTTAAATGTCTTTTAAGTAATTTTGGGAACGAAGGGTTTTTGTCTGTCTGTTTAATGGTGATACATCTATAAGCTATAAAACAATAGAAGAAAGTGATCCTGTTTTCAAAATTTTTAGAGTCAGAAAAGTTATTAATGCAGCTCTATTATTGAGCATGTCTGTGAATAGGAAGTTCAAGAACTCAGTTAAATGTTGAAACAAGCCAAATACACCCCAAGAGAATTTCAGGAGATGACGTTGTCCAAGAAGACAATTTCCCACTTCAGCAAATCTTTGACATAAGCAAGTAGGACGAAAGTTGGGGATTTAGGCAATAAGACAAGAATTTTTTAAAAAGTCAAATTTGTCATCCAGATCACACACACACAAAAAAAATGGTAAAAGCCATGGGTTTCTTTTTATAAGTCTAATTGTTGAAATTTGAACATACAGTAAGTCTTAGAATATTTTGGAGGACTCCGTGCAGAAGTTTCAACTTCAAGAACGAGGAGTTCTTTAAAAACCACGGAAGATTGAATTCATGTTTTCTTTTACAGCATTTTGATGTGGACTTGGCAAAGAATGAGGTTCCTGTGCTAATTTCCTCTTGCTCTATATAATTAGTCAGCATTAGAAATGAGGTAACAGGATATAATTGTCTACTGACCATTGCAAGCCCATTTGTTTATGACACACTCAGCCGGCTTTTAGATGTACAATATTATTACCCACCTCTTCATTTGTGTCACTGTCTCTTTCCTCCTTTTTAATTTCTCCAGTTCTACTCCCCTCAATCCCCGCTTCCTTTGTGGGCAACGCAAGCAGGCACTTTTCCTTCCAGCTGGCAAGGCATTAAGGAGGTCTGAAGGGGGTGTACAGACTGACTTACGCGCTCCCTGGAGGCCAATTACATTTGGAATCCTCCTGATCTGCCCTGATCAGGGAGCGGGGCTTCCCTTCACAGCCTATTGTGCTCACGTGGAGCCACCTGATCAGCCTGATCCTACCCAGTATTTAAATTAGGGCATCACCAATCCTGGGCCCACATCAGGGCCTCTAGGTAACACTGGGGAATAAATTAACATTCTGCTGTTGTTCCAAAGCCACATGGACACCATTATTAGAAACCCATGTGCAATAAAGAGGACTGTTATGAAAGTGTCGAGAAGAAAGGGGATAAAACAGCATCATGTGACTGTGTGCCATCGCACTGTGTCTTCACACAAAAATTAGCATGTTGCCTTTGTTAGGTTCAGTGCAGGGGTGATTACAGTTTAACATGGCATCACATTATGTAGCTGGTAATGTAACTTTACTGCAAGCATTTCTTTCATGGTTGCCAAGTATAGCAAAGGAAGGAGGGATGGAAGGAAGGGAAGGTGGAAAGGCAGGAAGGAGAAAAGAGAAGGGGAGAAGGGAAGGGAAGGGAAGGAAAAGAAAATGAAAAGAAAAGAAAGGAAAAGAAAAGAAAAGAAAAGGAGAAGAATACATACATGCACACTCACACACACACACACACACACACACACACACACACACAGAATCTTCATGTGTCTATTAACTAGCCTTGTAATCCTAATCCATGAAAGACTAGTGTAAGCGGTCAAGCTAGTTTAGAGGAACACTTGCATAATAAGGCGATGATAGGAAAGGAAGGATATAGGAAAATGACTAATAGGCAAATTAGCAGGCATCAAACAAACTGGCTGTGAGTAAGAATTATGTGGGAAAATATATGTTTCAAAATCAATAGCAATGCACTTAACAGAATTTTGGAAAGTAAAAAAGAAGGACTTTGAATTTATTGAGGACAAATCTTGGCAGGACATCATGATGAAATGCTTTCATTCTACAGCAAAAAAAAAGGAAAAATGTATTTCTTTGTTGAGATTTCCTGCATTCTTTTTGTTATGTTTTGTTTTTTTCCAAGGCAGTTTGTGATACTGCTACTGAAATTGTGGAATGAACTTCCACAATGAGCTTCACAGCCCTTCACATTCAAAACACACACCTATTAGGTGATTATAGCTATCTATATATCAGCCATTTTACTTCTGCTACTTTAATAACCTTATTACAGTGTCCTGAAATGAACATGAAAAGAGTGAAATCATATCCCTTAAGTAATTCAAACAGCTTTTTAAATTAAGCAATAAAAATATTTTAGGTAGAATGTATTGTCATTCTTCTGTCTTGAGAAACTATATATATAGATATAGATATAGATATAGATATAGATATAGATATAGATATATAAAACATTAATGTGAAATAATATTCAAATAGTTACCATTTTATAAACATACAAATCAAATAATTTTTCACTCTACCATAAAAGGGCAGTATATAGTTAATATAACTTTCAGAATTTTAGAAACATTTTAAAAAACTGTTTGCTATTTTAAAAGTCAAAGTAATCAAATTTTATGCTGATTTCATAGTCTATTTTGTAACTATTCTTTTGAGAAAGGGATCTTTTTAAATCGCACAATCATCTTAATTTTTATTATTTTTCTACATAACTCAGATTAAGTAGGAATAGTGAGCAAAACTCTGCTAATAACAAGCAAAATTATTTTAAACTTAACTCAAATTTATGACATAGAAACCTGAAACTATGTGAATCTTGTTGTTTTGAATCTCTGTTCCAAAATCACCTAGATATATTTTATCACAGCTTATAGCTTTAAAAATAATTATATAACCTATAAAGAGTTCAGATAAACTGATTTTTAAAATAGTGGAGATGAACAGACAAATATATGAGAAAAAAATAAGTCAATAATAAACATGAAAATATTTCAAGCTTACTAGCAATCACATAAATGCAATTAACAACAATAAGATACTTACAGCACTCAAAAGTACAAGGATTTGAAAATGAAAATACTGATGAAGGTATACTGATAGGTATTCAACAATAACTATGATAGTATGAATAAGTACTATATCCTTGGAAAGCAATTTGATAATCTATATCACCAGTCTTAAAGTTTTTCATCACCCTTAGCCAGTTTTGCTTCTTGAACTATATATTAAGGAATGAATAGAAAATTCAGGCAAATATGTATGCACAGAATTTTTATTGCATATTCCTAACATAATAAAATACTCTTATTTGTGTGAAAATAGGAGAGTAGCAAAGTAAATTACATAGTATAATGTGTAATATTGTGTAGCTATCAAAATGAATTGCCAAGAAATTTTTGTGAAATGGGAAAAATGCTTGTAACATGCTTATAAACTTTAAATCCAAGAGTCAAAACTGGGTATCCGATTGAATTTCAACCACATTTGTTGAATATATGCACATCTGGAACACTGGCTCTTAGAATTCAGCCCCCATGCTGTAAGGAAGCTCAAGCAGTCTTTGAGAGAGGCCCAAAGAGACAGCTAGTTCACCTGGCCAACAGCTTCAGCTGGGCCGAGTGTTACACAGCCATCCTGTCACGGTATGACACATGCAAGGAAAGCCATGTTAGAACTTCCAGACCAGCCTGTCTGCCAACTGCATATCACCAAGTGACAAGCAATATTATATGAGAAGAAGAAATGCCCACTGAGCCCAGACCAAACCCCAGATCCACATTAATTTTGAGATACAGTAAAATGATTGTCAATATGCTAATATATAGATAAATGATAGGTATAGATCTAGGCACAGATGTAGCTCTGGATATAGATAAATGAATATGGATAGATATGAATCTAGAAGAAAGGCATAGGAGGAAAATACTCTAAAATATAAGCAGTAGTTATCTTTGGGTGGGATGTTTATCAATAATTTTTCATATTCTTTTAGCCTTACCAAGTTCTCACTGATAAACATGTAATACCTTTCTCCAAAACTGTTATTTTTAAAAGAGGAAAATATATTGATCATGACCATTTCAACCAAGAGAAGTCTTTAACATAATTTATTCAGAGAAGTATGACAAAGAGAGCTTTGGATTGAATGCTCTGCTTTGGGATTTAAATAATTTAAATGACCAAGTTATTAAAATTTAAAAAATGAAAATTCTTTTCTTAAATGTTTGCTACTAAGACTGTCTTTTAAAGAATCTGATCAAATTTTAGAAGCAGCACATGACTCCTATCTAGTAAGCTTTCGGGTCTTCGGTGATGAAGACATACTCATATACCAGAATGTGCTTCTGGGTTGGTAAACCACATCATGCAGCCATCAGTTCATGGGCATTTCTAGTTTTGTTCATTGGTTTCATTTTAAATTCTGAGGATCTGAAATAATTACAGGTGTCTGCTTCCAACAGGAGGGCAGTCTTTAAATTATCATGTCCATGTATCACTTACATCACGTCACATCCCATTATGCTTTTTCCCACCATGAACTGGCATAACGCAACAAGACACAAGAGAAACGCACTGACACAGTAGAAGATGTCAAAAAATAAATCCTCAATTTTAGCAGACAATATGGTACAGATATTTTGAGTTACCTGAATTCTTTTGAGCAACTGGGTTTACCTTATTAAAGTTGGTTCTTAAAAGAACCGAAGGAGAAATCACAGTTGATCACAGACTTCAGTTGTCAGTTAAAAATGTTAAAAGGTAACATGATAAAGGGGACGTACTTACATTTAATCAGATGGTATCTGAAAATAACTTACAAATAACTCAAACTATCAAAACATCGTGTAGAATTTTGACTTAGAGTGGAATGATGGCCATAGCTTCACAGCACAAGTTGGTTCTTAAGATACAGAAGGAATTTATTTACAGAAGCAAATACAGAAGGAATATTATTTAAAGTGCTGTATGACCAAGAGCCAAGATTTGCAAACCAAATGCTAACAATGGCCAAGTGGTCAAAATAAACAAATGACAGGAGAAGGAGGGGCTAGCATAGCAATAGATAGGACAATGCATGCTTCATACTCAGGGTTCTGCTCTAGCCAGTTGTTGCCTTGTGAAAAAACATGAGCCCAGTATCCCCAATCTTCCCACTCTTCAAGAGAAGAAGGAAATCCAGATTTGCTGTGTGTGGTATATATTAATTTTTAAATGAACTGAATTTTGCAGAAGACAATACACTTGAGTTGCCTGAGGACTGAAACAGTATGGCCAGTGGGAAGAACAATGAATAATTGAATATGTATGGAGCATGAGATGCACACGGGACCAGGAAGGAGAGGGAGGAAGTTATAGGTCATCCTAAGAGTTCAGGCTTAATTTTGGGTAATGAAAAGCTATTGAAGCGCTTAAGCAAGAAATATGAGCTGATAAATCTTTGTTTTAGAAAAATCACGGAGAACAACATGTAGAACTGCAAGGGAGGAGATTCAGAGGCAAGGAAATGAGCTAAGAAGCTATTTTTAAAATCCAAAAAAGAACCATTAAAGCCTAATTTTTTTAAAAGATTGTATTTATTTATTTGAGAGAGAGAGAGAGCATGCACACACACAGAGGAAGAGGGAGAAGCAGGCTCCCCACTGAGCAGGGAGCCTGATGCCGGACTCAGTCCCAGGACTTCAGGATCATGACATGAGCCAAAGGCAGATGCTTAACCGACTGAACCACCCAGGCTCCCAAGGCCTAATTTTTAATAAGCAAAATTAAGAAAAGGAAGAATTAGAATTCTTATCACATAGTATATGATGGACAATAAAAGCAATTATATCTTGTTTTACTTCTTTTAACTTCTGAGGTCCAAATAATCATGTATATTGTGTGTACGTTATCACAAAATGCAACACTAGAATTTAAAATCATAAACAAGAGCCAGTGACTAAAATCATCAGTCAATGAGAGTCTGTGTTAGGGAAGAAAAATTATAGGTTCTAATCTCAAGCCAAAACTTTTCAATTTCTCTTAATGATTACTCTCAGGACAAATTATTTGTATAAAGTTCTAGTCCCCTACCAGAGTTGGT
This sequence comes from Enhydra lutris kenyoni, assembly GCF_002288905.1. Taxonomy (NCBI): domain Eukaryota; kingdom Metazoa; phylum Chordata; class Mammalia; order Carnivora; family Mustelidae; genus Enhydra; species Enhydra lutris. Next base: position 17,705,024 of record NW_019154103.1, read on the forward strand.
AGAGTATTAAAAAAGAAAGTATTACGTTTATCTCAGTCCTGGTATTTGAGAGCAGAGCCTAAAGCTGTTGCACCATCAACTAGTACGTTATCAGGCAAGCCCAGGAGCAGAATGGATGGCCAAGAAGGTATGGCTGAGAGAGAGAAAAAACCTAAACAAGGATGCCAAGACGTGGCTGAAGTTGGGCACTGCTGAGTGCACTGAGGACCATGGCTCCCTAGAAGATCTCAGAACAAGCTGCTGGAGGAGGTAAAGGGAGAGAAGAATTTTTCTACCAGTTCCTCTGTTCCATGCATCAAAGTGTCACCCTATTAACTCCCTACAGATTTCCCAGTTGCACAATGTAGACCTTCAGCACAAATTCAATGCCCCATGCCTTGGCAGCCAACAGTTTGTGCAATGGGAGAGAAGCCCTCAGGGGCAGAGGGAGGGTGCTGCCACATTGCACCCAATGAAGTTGACCGGAGTCCATCTAGAGCTGCCCACCACTGGGGAGGCTGGGACAAGACAACAGGGACCAACGGTACCTGAAGGGGAGCCTGCCCGATGTTTACACCGAGCCTGACTGCTGAAATAAACACACGATCAGAAGGATTTGTGAAAATTAAAGCAACCTTCATTAACCACTCTATAGGTAGAAGTTTTTCACTAAGAATTTACCTGTAAGATAAGAGACGTAAACACAGGTAAAATCATTTAAGTTTACACAATGGTCACCCACTCAATAAATAATTTGCTTTGGGTCTTATCCATGCTATATGCCAAAATCTCCATTTATTTAATGCTGTCATTCACTCATCCTACCTCTCTTTCAGGACTCTCACTTTCCTGCTGTCCGTCCCCCTTCTGACTCTGGGTAACATGCTCCAGTGTCATCATTATTCATTTATAGACATCAACTTCCTCACTATTTTCTACAGACCCCTGTGAGACAACAGAAAGAAAAGAAGAGAATCTGCTCTCACAGAGGCAAGCTCACACCTCCCTGCAGCTTGCTCCTATGTCTGCCTTCCTTCCTGTTCCTGTGGGTGAACTCTCTGTTCTTACTAGTGCCCTGACCTTCCTTCCTCCCCAGTTCCATGTCCTCTTGCTTACTGAGAGACATTGTTTCAGTATCCCTTTTCTCTTTCCCCTCTATCAATGATTTTCCTTCTCTACTGAATCAGTATATGGCATACATACATAGGAGAATGTTACCATCTTTAAAATACCCTCTCGGGGTAGGAAGGGAAAAAATGAACCAAGATGGGATTGGGAGGGAGACAAACCATAAGAGACTCTTAGTCTCAGGAAACAAACTGAGGGGTTGCCTTAGAGGGGGAAGGGATACGGTGGCTGGCTGATAGACATTGGGGAGGGTATTTGCTATGGTGAGTGCTATGAAGTGTGTAAGCCTGATGATTCACAGACCTGTACCCCTGGGGCAAATAATACATTATATGTTAATAAAAATAATTTTAAAAATAAAACAAAATATCTAAATAAATAAATAAACAAACAAATAAAAGACCCTCTCTTGACTACACCTAGCCCAATAGACCATAGCTTGCTAGCTGACAACTCGTTTCTCTGCTCCCTTTGACGGAATTCCTCCTCAGCTTCTTCCCCCCACCTCATTCTCCCTTGAACCTCCTCCCAGATGCCTTTTATCCGCAAGTCTTCACCAAACCTTCTCTTCTCGAGATTGCTAAAGATGACCACACTGATGAATGCCATGGTCATTTACCAGTCCTCATCTTTAACATCAACAGCATTGGATACAGACGATCTTTCTCCTTTTTGTTTGTTTGTTTGTTTGTTTTCCTTCTGTCTACTGTCTGTTCCTTCTCATTCTCATTGTTGATTTTTCTTCATCTCTCCAATCTCTAAACTTTGAAGAGCCTCAGGCCTCAATTTTGTGATGTCTTTTCCCTATATGCACTCAACCTGAGGTAACCTCATCCAGTTCCGGTGGCTATTATTTCCTATGTATTCTTGAAGACCCCGGATGTAATATTTCCAGTCTTGACCTCTCCCCTGAATTCCAGACTCACATATCTGGCTGCCTACATGACATCTCTAGAAATGTCTAAAAGGCATCTTAAAATTAATGTGTCAAAAACAGAATGTCTGATTCCTTCTCACCTTCATCTCTCCAAAAGCCAGGTCCTCCCATATTCCTCTGCGTCTCTGAAAAACGGTTTTACAAGACAAAAATCTTGTAGTTATCCTTGTCTGCCTCCTCTCCTTACATCTCATAGATGATCTATCAGCCAATTCTACCTGCTCACCTTTCAGAACATAACCAGAATCTGAACACTTCTCAAAATGCCAGATGAATGAGTTAAAGCAATTGTTAAGAGCAAAAGATAAGTCAAAAAGAGCAGTAGATGATCATTAATTAAATTCCTTTATAAAGTTTTTAGGGCTCTTGAAGAACTTCATTTGAGAATTCCAAGTGACTTAAGAAACCAAAATGGTTTTTATTTATAAACCTGGTAAGTAAATCCAACAGAAAATTGATTTTGTTTTTACTCCAAATCATTAAAACCCCAGTTTACACTTAATATACATGTGATTTTCTTCAGCTACCTTAATTACTACTATAAGAGCACAGAATAGGGGAAAAACAAGAATTAAATAGGGTTGGGATTTTTCAATGTGCCTCTGCTGGTAGAAGAAAAGACCAAAGGGTTTACATATGAAAGGGAGTGATTATAACAGCCCATAGAATATAACATGGATAAAGAAAGGGGTGGTAGAATCAGTGGGTTATAGCATTAAAAACTTTAATTTTAATTTACAGCCTGGATAAATCAAAAAGCACATTTTTTAAAGAAAGGATACATAATGTGTAAATTAATTACTATTACCTCTGCTTACATTCCAATTCTCAAAATAAATTATTTTATTTCATAATACAATTTCATGAAGAAAATTTCTAAATATACAATTTTAAAAGATGGTAAAGAGAATCAGCCATCATTAACATTGGGCCAAACTTCAAAGGAGTATGTAGAGCTTTCCTTACTAAACATCTTCCCATTTAGACAGTCTCATAAATGACATTGTTGCATAAGGGCCCCATAACAGTGAAGTTCCAATGGAGACGTCTTCCTATCTTTTTTTAAAATTGCAATGTAGCATTAAATAAAACCAGATGTGATTCTGCAGTGCTCAAATTAGATTCCATGGGCAAATCCAGCCTAATTCCCCATGGGCAGATGGCAGACAAAATATGCCCAAGGACAAGTTCATCTAAAGCCTCCATCTTTACTAAGTCAATCACACCTGATGGTATATACTTCCTAACATTCCCATCATCACAACATCAACAAGCTCTATCCCTTATTTTCATCTTCCTTCCAAATATAACAGAAGCTAAGTCTTCATTCCTCTTTAAAGTCAAACTGGATGTTATCCTTTCCTGTACCCTGGGGGATCCAGTTACAATACTTGTTTTATTTCTCCCCAAATCTCTAACTTTTCTCACTCTTTACTGGTTCTTTCCCATCTGCTTTCCAATCAACAGGAATTTGAAAAGCCATTTTAAATAAATATGCCCTTGACCTCAGGGTTCATTCCAATTACTAATGTCTTCTTCTTTCTTCTTTTTGCCATTCTCAAGTTGGTGATCTCGTACTCCTTGTTGCAATTTCTGCAATCTCCTATAAGATGATTTTCCTACAGCAGTGTCCCTAAAATGCCCCCCATCTGAGAACACAGGCTCTTTCCTTCTCAGGAACTGTAGTGCTCTCTCCTCAATGCTCTCATCAGGCTGGGCTTCTGAGCCACTCTTGGCCCTGGGGATTCACATCCCCACACTGGACAGCATATTCCTCTCCCTACGGTGAAGATTGCCGCTGTCATTTCCCTCAGTGTTTCTGTTTCTTGTTTTAACTGTAGATGCTTTCTATAAGCTGTCTTTTTTTCCTGCTTGAAGAACATTCCTTTTTTTTTTTTTTTTAAGATTTTATTTTATTTATTTGGCAAACAGAGATTACAAGTAGGCAAGAGAGGCAGGCAGAGAGAGAGAGAGAGGAGGAAGCAGGCTCTCCGCGGAGCAGAGAGCCCGATGCGGGGCTCGATTCCAGGACCCTGAAATCATGGCCTCAGCTGAAAGCAGAGGCTTTAACCCACTGAGCCACCCAGGCGCCCCTTGGAGAACATTTCTAAAGCAGCTCTAGCGTGTCCACATTAGGAATTCCAATTTGAACAATACAAGTCTGGGGACGTTCATCTGAGTTTATAAACTCACGTCTCCATGTGCCCACAAAGCACAATTTTCACAAATCTGGCATGTCCAAAACCAAGTTCATTTTTCTCTAATTCAGACTCTCTAAACCATCTCAATATCAATACCAAAATTTCCTCCTACCTGCAGATTAAAATCTTAGAATCATACATGAATTCTCTTCCTTTTACCCAATCACCGATCAAGTTCTTTTAGCCCGTTACTTGGAATAACAATGATGACAAAAACGAAGGTATACATATGCAATGCCTTGAACACATTTCATCATTTCCATTCCTACTACCTTCACCCTCACAGGGACCTACTGCAATTCAGTTACTACAATAGCTTCCTTACCCCCTCCAGCTTTCCTTGCCTACCCCTCTCACTTCCAATCCATCCTTCCATACACTGCCAAATAAATATTTTAATCCTTGCCATAGTTTTCAAATGTTTATTATAATTTGTACAAACTGTTGATGGGCCAGAGATACACATATGCTTCAGATTTACAGTGTAAGCCTCACTGATGATTTATTTTTCTTATGGATCATGAACTATTGATGGTAAAGATAAAAATGACCAGCTTGCAGGTAGAGAACTAGTATCTGCTACTGTGAGCTGGATATCATCCTAAACTTAACTTTGTCATACTTTGTTATCAAGGCTCACTGCCTTCATAATGTGACTGGAGAAAACTCTTTACAGGCTTTCAGTCAGCTTGTATACTATAGGAAATTTTCATCATTCCAACTTTAAACACACAAAAGATAAAATTCTGTATTTGAATTTTTTTCAACTGTTGTAGGTCTACTTAAATTTTCCACCTCTTTTGGAGACCAGTTTTAATCATGCCCTGTCAGGAACTCACCTATTTTGTTGAGGGTTTTTAAATTTCTTAGCACAGACTAGTATATAAAATTCTCTTAAAATGTTTAAACTTTCTACTGATATATCCACTTTTAAAATTATAAACTTCTACATTTAGCTTTCCCTTTCTTTTGCTCTTGTTTGGAAATACCAGAAGTCTTTCTATTAGGTATTATTCTGCCTTTTTGTTGTTGTTGTTTCCCAAAAATAAATTACTTATTAAGGCATATTTTTCCTCCTGAGTTTCTTATATTTGCTATATTGTTTTTCTTCAAACTATCTGGGTTAAATATTAAATTAATTCATTTTCATTCCTTGTTGTTCAATAAACCAGGAACTCCTGGCTATAAATATGCCTTTAAGTCATGACTTTGGAAACATCACAGATTTCAGTTTAGAAATATCTCCTTGTCTCTCTAAACACACAATCTTACGTCTACTGTGTTACTTAAATCTAAAAGCTAATCTTTAGCAAAATGTTTCATTTTGCTTTTAAATCCAGGTGGCTTGGATTTTTTGTTTAGACTTTTATAATTAAGTTTTCACTTTAATGGCATTATTGTAATGCCGTTAAAAACTACAGCTTACAAAATTTCTACTCCTTGCTTTTAATTAAGATTTTTGAGGGGGTGTGAGTACAATTACTTTTTGTAAATGTTTGAGGCATCTGCAAAGAAAATATTGTTTCTATAGAGGGTTTGCATAGACACATACATATTTTATAAACCTTTCTTTTATATGTATACATACCAAATATCATATATAAATAAAAATATAGACATAAGTATAATTATGTTAATTGTATTTTTTCAAGTCCATCAGTCCTTATTTGTTTTTTAACTTTTGGATCTGTTAAAGGCTAATAATAGTATGTGATAAAGATCCCATTATAATTGTGTTTCTTTCACTATCCCCATGAATTTCTAACAGTTTATACTGTGTATAGTTTGAAAGTCTTTTTTTTTAAGATTTTATTTATTTATTTGATGGAGAGAGATCACAAGTAGGCAGAGAGGCAGGCAGAGAGAGAGAGGAGGAGGAAGCAGGATCCCTGTTGAGCAGAGAGCCCTATGCAGGGCTTGGTCCCAGGACCCTGGGATCATGACCTGAGCCAAAGGCAGAGGCTTTAACCCACTGAGCCATCCAGGCACCCCAGATAGTGTCTTTTTAGTTACATAATGTTTCACAAATGATGTAACTTTATTGTGGATATTAGCTTTTATCAATATAAAAGCATCACATTACATGCTTTTTGTTCTTGAATTCTATTTTACATTAAAGTTACCTCACAGGGTGCCTGGGTGGCTCAGTCAGTTAAGTGTCTGTCTTCATCTCAGGTAACAATCCTGGAGTCCAAGGATCAAGCCCTGCATGGGTTCCCTGCTCAGTGGGGAGTCTGTTTCTCCCTCTGACCCTCCCCGACCTCAGGCTCTCTCAATCTCTCTCTCTCACTCTCTCTCTCTCAAATAAATAAAATCTTTAAAAAAAGAAAAAAGTTACCTCGCTTAATCTGTTCTTGTTCTTTTTCTTTTCTTTTTTTTTTTTTTTTGCAAGTCTGGTATATCTTTGTCTATAACTTTACATTTAACATTCTCTTTTATGTTGTTTTAGATGTGGTCTAAAACATTTTTTTGTAGACTATAACCAGCCTAAATTTTGCTCTTTACAAGTAACATAGTGTTTTAGCTAAATATCTGAGAATTATGTTCAATTTTTAGAATACAATAATTTCACCACTATATGCTTAATAAAATTAATATTGCCCAGGAACTTGTGAGCTCTTTCTGTATTTTAAAAAATCAAGTCTTACTTTTGTGCTAATGAATCTTCTTTTGTTACATCTTTGCTTATTACTTCTTTTCACTTACTCTGTTCTTTTTTAATATATGTAGACTGAATCATAAAACTCTGTCCATATTGGTAAATTTTTTCATTTTCAATTATCTATATTTTTCCTAAAGTTTTCACATTTTATCCTATCTATTGTTTTATTCTTAACTTGTTAATTTGATTTTCTTTCTGCTTCCCTTAAAATGCCAATCCAATAGCTGTATGTTTCATACCTACATAATACTTCTGAGTCTCACTTCTCTTTTGTGTTCTTAACTATTTGTTAGCCTAATAAATTTTTTTGAATATTATTGGAAACAGGAATCAACAATTTTCAAAAATTGTCCCATGTTTCTGACCGTTGATGTGCTACAGAGAACATTTCTTTTATCCCCTGATTCTACAGGCAGTTCCCTGCTTTTGATCTCAGGTAACTAACTGCCTGTTATATTTATTGCCTCAGGTAATAATCTATTCAATAGAAGTCTTCTAAAGGAAAGAGCCCCAGGGTTATGGTCTCATGCATGATGTGGCCATCCTTCCCACAGCCAGATTTCACTTTCTAGGACTCTAAAAGATAAAAAAGAACGTATTGGCAAACCTGAGAATACTGGTAATACCAGACCAAGACAGCAGAATGTTGCAAAGAAAAGAGTTAATATTTGACGAAGGCATCATACTCAGTACACATACTTTTCTCCCCTCTCACCTAAAGTCCTTGGAATGATAGAAAATATACATCTAAAATGTACTAATACACATCAGTGAAAAGGAGAATACTATTCACAGACAAGAAGGTCTCGGAAATTACCAAAAAAAAAAAAAAAAACCCAGAACTAATCAAATAGTCAAAAAAGGAAAGCAATCCCAGGGGTGCTCTGGGCTCAGCAAGAAAAGTTCCTGGAACATCATTAGGTTGACTGCCCAGTGCCCAGAACAGGGGGCAACAGAGGTGTTTGTCTGGATACAGGAATACTGCAATGAATACATGTGCTGGGTCTGAAAAGGCAACACGTTAGACCAGACAGCTAGCAAAGTCCAGGGAGGATGGAAATTTCTTACCTCTAGAAGAACTCACAAACCCCATGCAACGGGGTGTATGGTCTCTCCCCTAGAACCACCAGACACAATCTATAAATTGTGAGCAGGGATATTTAAGCACAAGGATGAGCAGAAAGAGAATCACCAAACATTTGGGGAAGTCATCAGCATGATAGAGAAAGACAATAAATTCATCCGAGAATAACAGCTGAAAATTAACAGTTTGCTTCACAGAGCAAACATGTCAAATATAAATACTTGATATATTTAGAGAACTTCAAAGGGATCTTTCATACACAAAAATAGAAACAATGATCTTAGAAATTTTAAATATGATTGTCAAAAAAATCTTAAGCAGTAATTTTGAAGACTTAATGGAATGAAAACATAGCTAAAGAATGAATTCACAAACTGGAGGAACAGCCTGAAAGACTCTTTCAAAACTTGATACAAAAGGACAAAGTAGTAACACTATACCCCCAAAAATCTAAGACACATAAATAATATAAGTTCTAACACCCGTCACACTAGATTCACAGAAGGAAAAACAAACACAAAGAAGGAAAGGAAATAAACCAAGAAAATTATATAAGAAAATCTCCCAGAGCTTTAAAAAAAAAAAAAAAAAAAAAAAAGACACAGGCCTTTAGGCCCACTTAGGGCTCAACAGAATAAAAGAGATACACATGAAGACAAATTGTAGAAGAGATTCAGAACTCAAAAGAAAGGGAAAATCCTAAAGTTTCCATGGAGAAGTAACCAGGTGACCTACAAAGCAAAGAGACCCACTGTATTTGTATCAGATTCCTGAGCAATAACTTATTCTAGAAGATAATAGAACAATGTTTTCAAAGAACAGGAAGGACATTTCTTTAAACTTCATTCCTGACCCTGCTAAATTTTTAAACAATTATTAGGGGGAAATAATGGCATATTCAGAAAAGCAAAGACTCCGAAAATTCACCACCCTCATATCTTATCTAAAAATAACTACTTGAGAATGTTCTATTTTATACCAATGAAAACCTCAATAAAATGGATTACAGAATGACCTCAAACACTGTCAGAAGTAGTAGAAAACCTAAAGAGAATAATTACCATAGAAGAAAGTATTAAAGTTTATGCCTAAAATGGTAGCAAAAGCAGATGATTTTATGGAAAAGTTTTAGTAAATACTTCCCAGAACAGATAATCCCCGTGAGCAAAGAGAAATTGTGGAAGCCTGCCCAACATATTCCTCAAGGCTAGCAAAATCTTGATACCAAAAATTGGACAAGGATAAGACAATAAAATAAAATCGTAGTCCAATTTCACGTATTACATAAATTCAAATATTATTAATAAATGAATCCCATAGTCCAGTCACAAAATAAAACACTGCTATCAAATAAAATTTATCATAGAAATGAAAGGCTGGCATAACCCTAGGTACCTAATTTAATATAGTAATTCAGTATAAGAAGTAGATTAAAGGAAGAAAATATGATAATTTCAATAGATACCAAGAATTTTTAATAAAATTCAACCCCCATTACTGATTTAAAGTAGAGGTTAAATGTTTCTGCTACTCTGAAATCCTATCATCCCAATGAAAATGAGAAGTCCATCTTTACTGGCACTTTGTCCACCAACACCCCCACTTTACAGAGGGCAGCCACTACTGATCTCCTAAAGAATTTTAGTATTCCTTCACTAATGTATTACTCCATGCCTCATTGAAGAGAATGTTATCTAGCCCTACTTGAGAAACATAATTAAAGAATGTGTGGGCAGAGATACAAAATTCCACTGTAACATTTCTATCCAAACAATTCTTATTATCCTTTCCTCCATAAAATAGTGAAGAGTATCTGGCGCTTCCACTTTATTTAATGTTGGCCACCACAAAGAATAGAGAGTCGATCGTCGGAACATGCTATTAGAATGATCTCCTGCTGCACTGCATATCTGTAAGTCTCACTCACGTGCTTTGCTCTATGGTTATTTGGTACATCTCGTGATCAGAAGAGAAACTCTACAGATCAGAACATCTCCTTACTCTTACACATTTTGTACCCCTCCATCATATTTAAAACAGTACCTTGTACATACCAGATATCCCTAATTCTTTTTGCATTCACTTAATTTTATTAAATAATAAATAAAAGCTTGATCCACACAAATTAAACCTTTAAGACAGTTTTGAGACGTAAGAAATAAATACTTTAAAAAAACATTTTTATGGATTTAGCTTTATTTTAACCCAATGGACAAACGGAGAGCATTAGTGTTTTTCAACACATTGCATTTAATTTAGTTCTAAGGACCGAGTCAACATTTTCTCTGCATTTTGGGACCTCCCCATCTTCCAACAAGCTAAGCTCTTTGTCAGTGTATCTGCTGCTTTCTAAGAGCCGTAACATATAAAGTGAGATACAGAGTGGAACCCCAGATACCAGGAACAACTAATACCTAATTCCTTAATAGCCAACTGTAAGCTGTGTAGCTGCCGTTGCATAAAAGTACATTCTCCATTATCAGAAATAATGAACCATATTTCCCCAGTACCCACTTGACTAGGGTAATACATTTGAGGCTTTGCGGTAGAAATTAATGATCTTAGTAGTACTCCAGCGGCCTGGAATCCTTAATGAACATCCCTAAACGCTTTACCTAATGCTGATGAGAGACATGGGCACTGTGGGGAAAAGAAGCCCATAATTACTTGGCTTTCTATTTAAATCATCTTACAAATTGTTTAGTCTCTCCTTACATCATCTGCATTATAGACTTCTTCATTCCTGAACCTGTCTTGGTGTTGAGGATGTCACATGACCCAACACCTGTGGTCGGAGGGGTTAGGGAAGAAGAGGTGCTTAGGAAGTATCTCTGTGCCCAGGAGCTCAAGTTCCAAGTGAGAAATGAGTCCAGTTCCTATGTCAGTGGCCACCCTCCCAGCTCTGGTCTATCAAATGCTAATGGAAAACTATCCTGAGCATTGGAACAGACTAGAGCTCCACAGATAAGAAATCAGTGCATATTGAATCATTTTACAAACTGCCTCTATCTTCAGAAAATTAGACTTGTGCACTCTCCTTCCTACCAACCCATTTTTTTTTTTCAACTTAGTTTGGAAGTCACAGGGCAGAATCTGATTCATACCATTAACGTCTCTTTGTTCTTGGTTCTACTGCTTTCACAAAAGTGCTGTAGGCACTTCACTAGAATGACTAATTTACTGCAGGAGTTATCAGAGTCCATTCAGTTGCAACTATAAAATAATTCAAGTAAGACAATGGTGCCTGCTAGCACTCCATGACGAAGGTCTGTTCCTGAAGTGATTTGATTCACCCCAACATATTTATCCATGAAGTTAAAGATCTCATCTGGAATGCCCTGTTCATAATCTCTTTGTCATTCTCGTTATGAATTAAGAAATGGAAATAGAGGGGTTTTTTTAAAGATAAAACAAAGTCAAAACATTTCTCACACTGCTCAACTGATTTTTGCATCACAAAATTTAAATATTTCAAATGCTACTTATAATATTGAGAAGCAAAATTCCCTTCCCTGAGCTTGATTCAAATGAAGTTCTTTGTTGTATTGTTCTGGTAAGTGTGAAATATTCAAGGATCCGTGTACATATTCTTGCTTGCCATTTTTAATTTTTAAAGGCATGTTATTCATCATGAGCTTAACAAGAAACTCCAATAAGCTGAGGCTTAGAATGTAAACACAACAAAATAGAAAGCGTCGTGGTTGCCTGTTACTGAAAGAGTGTTGAGTTACCCGGATGCAAGCCCTTTCAGTGAATTCTGCTGGACAGACTACATTTTACACGAACTCACCCAACATCAGTTGGGATTTTCTTCCAGTACCAAACTCTCTAATACTTCATAACTGATTTTATCCATACTGAAACAGAGCAAATTGAGTCCTCAAGCAGCCATTCGATATTCAGAATGGTTTCCTTACAGTATTAAAAATAAAGGAATGGAACTGGATTGCCGTAAATAGTGGTTGTCGAAACACTCCAACTTGTAGCATCTATCTTTTTAGGAAACTGCTACTCAAAGCCAAATGAAGTAAAGAGATAATAAAAAAAGACTAGAATGTAAACAGATAGATATGATAGAAGAATAGAGAGATTAGAATAGTGACAGAACGCAGTGTAGTCTCAAAATTTTTAGTATTGTTTCTGTTGCTCCTCCTCCTCCTGGCACAACAGAGGCCATGCGGAGAGGATTGGGAAAGATGAGATAGAAACATCGCAAGGGCTCAGAAATGTCAGCCCAAGCCTCCAAAGACTGTAATCCATAAAAAGCCCTCATGCCCTGAGCCCAGTCCCCAAGACTAGCTTCAGCTTTCACTCCTCCCCCACTTCCCTCACCCTTTGCAAAAATATTGAACTATTTTAAATTCTCTAAACATGACAGGCCTTCTCACATCTCTTTGCCTTTCGGAATAATGTTTCCTTTTCCCTGCTTCTGATAAATTCCTGTTTGACTAAGTTTAAGCCCAAATATAACTTCCTCTGGGAATCTTTCTCTTACTGCCCCAGAAAACCTAGATTCTCTTTCCTTTATGTTCCCACCATGTGTTATACAAGATACATTATTAGAAATGCTCTCATTTTACTCATTTTACCATAATTGTGTGCATATTTTCCTCCCCACTAAGCACTTTTTTCGAGAGAAAGAATTATATCTGATTCAATTTTATATCCCTAACATTTTTTACAGTGCCTGGCACGCTGTGGCTGATCAAGAGATTTTTTTTTAAGAATAAAATGAGAGAATTAAAATAACAAAGTTATGAATTCTGCCTGTAGTTTCATGAAGAATGTTTTGAAGTGGGAAATACAAAAGTATATATAAATAGGGTTTTTATGAGTATTTCTAAGTAGGGACTTCAAAATGGCAACTCCAGAAACAGTAAGAATTGTCGTGAGACCAAAGCCAATACAGAGAGAGGGAAAGGGGACTCAGTACTGATCCATGGGAACTTTTTACGAATTTTAAAGGTAAGTAAAGAAGGAGAAAAAGTCTGTCACAAAAGAGGTAAGAATAAAGCCAGGAATTGTCCTGGAAGCCATGAAAAGATTCCTTCATGAGGGAGGAAATGATCACCTCAGGGAAATGTTGCTAAGAAGTCAAATAAAATTAGCACATTAAAATGTCCCCTGGACTGGACCATATGAAGACTTCTGGTGACTTTGGGCAAGCGATTTGTTTTCAGCAGTGGGATGAAAACTAGATTAGATTAGAGATTAAATGGAAATGCAGACACCACACACAATTAAGTATTTTGAGAAGTTGGGTCGAAAAAGGGAAGAGAGAAATGGGAAGAGTTAGCTGAAAGGAATGCGAAGCCAGGAAAGAACTGTTTTTAGTATGGAAGATATGAATGATCCGTTAGAGAGGGAAAGATTGGTATTACAAAAGAGAAGGGACAACTAAAGAAACAAGGCTGTAGGAATTTAGGAGGAGGTGGGATCCAGAGCGCAAGTAAAGATCTTGGCTGTAGGTCAGAGTAGGTTTGCTCTACCCACTGAAGAGGGAAGAAGCGGGTGTGGAAGCAAGGAGGTTCCTAGAAATGGGAGCAGGAAAATGAGAGCTAATTTCATGCCAAAGCTCAGAGTCATATTTAACACCATGTTCTTGGGCTCATGCTGAAAGGCTGCAACTTACATCTGTGTCAGTCAGGATAGGCTATGTTTGCAGGGTTCCCAGACAATTGTAGAATCCCTATGTAGCAATAACAAAGGTATGTTTCTCACTCACGCTATTGTGCATATCACAGGTTAGCCATAACTTGGCTCCACAAAATTCCTTTCTCTGAAATTTTGCTGATTGTCATGCAGAGAAAAAAGAAAATAGGCAAAGCGTGCCCTGGATCTTAAGGCTTCTGCCTAGAAGGGACACACCTCACTTCTTCTCATATTCCATTGGTCAAACCACATCGAAAGGCCATACGTGAGTTAAACAGGACAGAGACGTAGAATCCTCCTATATAGGAAGACACTGCAGACAAAGCCACGGAACACAGGTCAAGAGTGACGCAGTCTGTGACAAGCCTTATAGACAAGCTGGTTCATTCATGTCTTTCAGTTAAAAAGCCCTGAGCGGGGCTAATATCCCCAGTCATGGGTTCTTTATCCTAGAACTATCTATTCCCCACATCTATGCTGGGTAGACTGAAATGACTAGAATGACCAGCGTATTTTAGAACCTTCCCTGGGCTACCGCTGCCTCCTAAGCTGCTGTTCCGGCTGAATTCCGGTCATCCCGATGGTAGGTGATCCCAGGCAATTTCTACCATCCCCTCATCCCATCAAAAAGATCCATGCCTGCCACAAAGGAAATTGCTCTACTTCCTACATGATAAATGGTTAGAATATACTCTTTATGATGACATCACGTGACTAAATTTCTCCTAGGTGTAAGAAAACTATAGGAAACCTTGTGTGTGAAATCTGGGTGTTGGATCCTAAATTAAAGGATTTTCACTTTCTTGGAAAAGGAAGAAACACTGTTGAGAAATTCCCTCCTTTGAAATTGTGACGGAAGTATGCCCTTTTTATTCAAAACAGAATAACCACTGGGAAAAAACAAACAAACAAACAAAAACTCTATCACTTTGTTAATGAAATGATTGCACAGGATGGACACATAGGGGAAACACGGTGAGAATAAGCCTTGTTCTGCTAAGTAAGGTTCACATGCAGACTTTTAAGTTGTAGACTTCAATGACAGATAAGAGAAAGAAAGCAAGGTTGAACTAGTTCATCTATAAATGAAGAAATATAAGGCTTCCGTAGCCTCTTCCATAAATTAAACAGCCTCGTTGGTAACTGACCAGCAGAGCAATAAGAGAGCAGAAAATTTTCTAGCAAATATGGTTTACCCTTTAAACAAAGTTCTCTGTGGCATTTTCCTATATTTAAAATGATTCCTGTCCAGGGCATATTGCTACTTTGTATTCCTCTTGATATTTTCATTTAAAAGAGAGCCGCTGTGCAAAATAATGTCCTTGTCTGTCCCTTCCTCATACAAACCTCCAATCAAATTTAATAAAGCTAGTTTGATACAATGCCAGCCTACACTTGGTTTACCCTTGGTCGACTTTAATAGGGTCAAAAATATTTTCGCATTGGCAGTGTACGCATTAATCATTTTTCCAGAGGATTTAGAAAATTGGAAGAGACAAGGCCAAGCAAAATTTTAAATTAATTGGGCCTACCCCAGCCTTCCAGGGTCACCTTGTGGCAGTTGTCCCACATTTTCCAGGTCATGGAGTTCCTGTGTTTCCTACAGCTGCCACGAGGAGAGATCCAGGCTGTGGGCACACAAAGGTGAAAGAATTTCTCTCAGAAAGTGCGAATTTTCCTACGGCAACCACAACAATTGCAGTTTCCAGATTGTCGCCAGACACCAACCACTTAAATAATGCATGCTCGGCTGACGCCTCCGCTTGCGCATTTTCTAATCGAGTAGTCAGGAAAATTTGCAAACACTCTGTCATTTACCATAAATCCGCTGCCTACTTAGAACCACAGAGTAATTAATTTTAGTACTGCTCAGAATTATTAATTTCAGCCAGAAAAAACCTGTTTTCCCAATGGCTACCTCCCCCATTTTTCCCCCACCAATATCATCGAAAGGTGGAAGCAGTTTTCTTATAGGGGAAGGTTTATTCAAAGTATTGTTACTGAGAGTCTGTACGATAGCAAGAGGAGAATCTGTATTTCCGGTTCTAATCTACAATCTTGTGCTCACGCGTGTCTGACGGATACACCACATGAAGCCGACGACGCAAGATAAACCTCCTCATGACGGTGGTGATACAGTAGCCCCTAAGTCTCACCCTGTGAGAAGCAGCCCACCTCCTGCTTTGGTCTTTCTAACAGAAGGGAGCAATGGGTTACACTCTTCATGCAGAAAATAATTTGAGGCTTTTGAGAAAATTAGCAAATATTTCTCACTTGCTTAAATGATCTTGGCATTTGACAGAAGAGAGAGTAAGAATCTTTACCAAGGACAAGAATAGCTTAGAGTGGCATACACAATTATGAATACACTGGTATGAAAATCTCAGCAATCACGTGTGTATCTAACACACACAGGATGAAAACTGAACATTAAATCTGGTGCGTTTTAACCTGGTAAAGTGAAATCTGGTCCTCCCTCATTGGATAGGAGTCTCCTGCGAACGCAGCTGCTTGCTATGTCACCAGAATGTCCACGTTATAAATACATAATGAGCATGAGAAAACTGGTACAGCTTTGTTTGACTAATAACCATATCTCTCCCTATCAGTAGCAGGAACACAGAGCGAGCTCAAGTATTGGCACTTTAATTGCCATGGAAGACTTCTTTTCCGCTTTCCACTGCATGAGTGATCAAGAAAAAAATGAAGGGAAAGTAAACTAACATCTAGAGATGTAAACATGACTCACTGGGAAATCAGACATGGTTAAGTAAATTCCAGGATGTTTGTGGTTATCTGGGTCTAAACACTGCTGATAGTTCTGACTACTCTTGTTTTTAACTGTTTTCCTCTGGGTGCTTCTTGGGCCAAGGGCTAAGACTTCAAAGACTTCAACCTTTTGATTATGAACAGTCTGACTGTTGCATAGCAAGGAAGAGATGTCAGTCAGTATTAATAAAATTACCTAGTAGAGTGTAAAATGCTTCGTCAAGACCATGATCTAGTGAGGAAAAAATAAATAAATAAATAAAAATAATGATTAAAAGCAGGGTTGACTTGTCATGATTGGTGCTGGGTGACATAGAATAGTGGAATCACTACGTCGCACACCTGAACCTAACGTTAACACTGAATGTTAACTATCCTGGAATGAAAACAAAAAAATTAATCAGGAAATATATAAACAAATAAAAGCAAGGGTTGAAAAAACTTGACACGGTTACCATCTTTGTCATGGACCTTGACTTTGTTAATACAGTAGGGTCATTCTGAGGTGACATGATGACTCTTATGTTAAAAGGTGAAGTTCCTAAAAAACGATCAAGTTACAGATACATAGAAAAAAATCATAAACAGGAAAAATATGTCAGAAGGGTAATGTTTCAAAATAAGAGATGCTGCTTGGGCTTCAGAACTACTTGGAGACCTTGAGGCATTTGACACACACTCCTGTGAAGAGCCAAGAAGCAAACACTCGAGCGCTCGGTGTGTGGTCCGGGCTGGGCAGGAGCTGTATCACCTGGGAATCTGTTAGAAAGGCAGATGCTCAAGCCCACCCTCAACTACCGAGTCAGCTCATGTTAAGAAGATCCGGGAGATTCGGGGGCCCATGAATGCCTGAGAAACGCTGGTCTAAAGCATACCTGTGGAAAATGTCACAGATAGACTACAAATCACTGGGAAGCGTTTGCTTTCTGTCTCCAGTTCAAGCTAACGAATCACGTTCCAGGCCTGCACTTCTTTATTTCCCCCAGCTTTTCCACACACAAAAATAATGTTGTTCTAGACATGGGTATGATGAAACTAGCTTCAATAAACTAACTTGTATTTCATGTCAAGGGTGGGCCCCCTTGAAAGAAGAGAAGTATTGTATACTTAGGAGTCAAACAAAGAAAAAAAAAAAAAGCTAACATCTCCAAAGTGCTATTAAAGTTTTTGGTTTTATATTCCATTGACCTTTTTGTCTCTTTTCACCTAGCCTCTTGTTTAGAGTGCTAGATTTGGCAAACATGACTTTGGAGCTGTAATCTTTTATCATCTTGGTTATAAGGCAAAGTCTTGAATACTCCCAAACTGAAGAAATAAAATTCATCTCTCTCTCTCTCTCTTTTTTTTCCCCCAATCCTTAAATTTCCTGGGCTATGATAAAGGTTCATGAGAGAGGAAAAAAAATTTTATCACTAGGATAAATA
This sequence comes from Enhydra lutris kenyoni, assembly GCF_002288905.1. Taxonomy (NCBI): domain Eukaryota; kingdom Metazoa; phylum Chordata; class Mammalia; order Carnivora; family Mustelidae; genus Enhydra; species Enhydra lutris. The sequence continues at coordinate 17,722,860 of NW_019154103.1, forward strand.
ATTGAAACATTGGGTAAGTAATCCAGAAAAGAACAGAATTCAACACCATTAATTAGTCATTACAAACTACTGACTTGTACAATAGTATCAGTGGCGTTTCAGGCATAAAAGTATTAGGGAGTTATGTCCAAGATATGGAGTTAGGATATAGGACTTTTCAAAACACATGACTTTTTTTTTTTTTTTACTGGAAATATTTGTTACTGAGTTGAGACACAATTGAGATATTATGTTGCTCGATATTACTCTTCTCTATTAATCACAAATATTTAAACTTTAATTCATGATATTTTTGTTCAAAGCAGCACTGTGCTGATCTTCACTGTATTTTGACAGCAAACTGAATTCTTATTCACAAGTATAGGACTTGTTTAGCTTCAGGCATCTGTGTTTGGACTACAAGAATGTTGATTGGTTCACTGCCAGGGGCACCCAAAGGTCAAACTGTCCTCTTAAAAGTCGGTGTCTCAGTCTCTCCCTTTCTCTCTCTCTTTCTCTGTCTCTCTCTCTCTCTCCTTTCTTGGTCTCATTAATTAGAGCTAAAAGAGGAAAAGGCAATGACTTAAAATCATTTAATTCTTTTTCAAGGGTATCTTTAAAAGCAGAACTCAGTGTTGGTGTGAGGTCGAGTCAAGGTGAGTACAGATCACAATGGCACACTTCTGACAGGTGACCTGAAACCTTTCAAACTGACATCTGTCACAGAGACAGACACAAGTTTTTTAGCTCGAGAGCTTGTTTTCCTGACATTTCATTTTTCATCAGATTTTGAGAGAAGGGAAAAAAGATGAACTTGAAAAAGTCTTGCCAGGGGCAGAAAATAAGATCAGGTTTTCTGCAGCTGCCTGACTCACCTTTAAAGGTTAGAGGTCTAGCAAAAGTGAACAAAAAAGATCTCCGTTTGATGTTATTGGATAAAAGGACATGTTACTACTTTAAATACGTTCCTGAGACTTGCATAACCATTAGGCAGCAGTACAGGAAAAAAATGGAATCAGAGTGAGATTACATATCCATTTTAAATCCCAATTTCAGAGTTTAGTCATGGAGTAAATCAAATCCAACCTCACCTATTCATCTGGCACAAAAGATGAAATCCACAGGTGCATGAATTTTCTCATGAATTGAATAATTTCCTGCTCCTGTGGTATTGAAATGGCCAGTGAAATTTAGACAAGGTATAGAAACTCTTCCTTTGGACTAGAGGGATATCTGCATTACAATAGTTATATGGTTTATATTGTCTGAAAAAACATTAGGGAAATATATCTATTGGATAATATAGAAAAGAACTTGAAGTCCAAAAATACCTGAGTTATAGTCCCGGCTCTACTAAAAGCATGATCTGGAGCAAGCGACATTTCTGTTTCGGTTTTATCAACTGTAAATGGGGGAAATAATATCAATCTTGGAAGGTTTCACAAGATAATGTATTAGTATGCTACCAAATATAAAACAGTGCATTGGTGAACAGACACTCTGTTTTGCTCTTTTTAAAAAAAAAAAATCTGGTGCTTAACACAGATCTTCCTCAACTTTTGATGGGTTATATCTGAAAACCGCTTAGGGTGAAAATGTATTTAATTCACCTAACCTGCCAGACATTATCGTTTATAGCCTCGCCTACCTTAAACATGCTCAGAATGCTTACATGAGCCTACGGTTGGGCAAAATCACCTAACAGAGCCTATTCTATAATAAGGTGCTGCATATCTCATGCAATTTTTTGACTACTATACTGAAAGTGAATAACAGAATGGCGGTCGGGGTACAGAGCGGTTGTGAGTGGATGAGTTATTTGCCTTCGTGATCATGTGGCTAATGCAGCTGTCCATGCCCAGCTTCATGAGGGAATCACCCTGTGTATCACGAGCCGAGGAAAAGACCAAAATTCAAAAAAGTACAATTTCTACTAAATGCATATCACTTGGCACCACTGTGAAGTCAAAAAAATCATACATCAAATCACTGCAAGTCAGGGACCATGTGCACAGTCCTTGACATGAAGTTAGCACTCACTCAAGTGCCTCCAGATTCTAAAATGGAAGGTAGCACTTTCCTTATTATCAGAAAACCAATTTTTTTTTTTAATTGAGCCCAGGAAATTTTTCTACAAATTTTTAGGAGCAATAACTTTGGAATTCACCAAGAGACTGAGCCCATATGAGACCATATGATTTTCAAACTCAAGGACTCAGGCAAATCAAATGTATTGGAATAGAATGTCTATAATTCCTAAAATAATGGCTCACATATTGCGAAGTAGCCAGTGTTCTCTAGTAATCAAATGAGGAGTTTTCAGCCATATTGCTCATTGTAGGAAAGAATCTGAGAAAGTACAGGATTTACTAGCTAAGTAATGGGAGCAAAACAGATCTTTGATCGAGCCAGCTAATTGTAGAAATCAGGCTTATCTTGATAAGTACATGATCAAAACAGTCTCAAAGTGCTATTTATATATCCCTTCTGATAACCCTTCTCCACAAAGACAGAACACTGCAGAATGTCTTATACATTTATGATACTTAATATGTGATGCTTGTAATATTTATTAAACTGCTCAAGTTAAGTAAAAAGTATATGACAGGTTAAGTATATGAAAAGTTAAGATGCTCTGGCCTGGCAATTTGGATGTGACATCTACTCCTACAGGTACATGGGGATCCAGAGCTCAATGCCCCGTTAATAATCTTACATTTTCCTGCCTTATAATAATCCTATGATAATCTGACCTTATTTTGAGTCTACTTTTTAGCACACTTCACACTCATAGTTATAACTAAATGAAACCCATGTGTATTTCATGTCAGAGAAATCTAATGGTACATGTTTTAGAATATGAATCAACACATACTATTTGTTTCATCCCATTCTTATTTCAGATATTCTGCTCTGTTCTTCCTTTAAGTAGAATCATAATCATCATACTACATGTTTCAATTCTTGGTTTTGAAAAGAGACTCTACAAAAGTAGTGAAAAGAACTTGGATCAATCCTTAAATCTATTTTTTAACCTCCTTAGGGTGTCCTATGTTGCTATTTTGGAGAAGTTGCCTAGTTTTAGAGAAGTTGCCTAGTTTTTATAGTTCACAGTCACTCCATATTATTTCCCTGACAAGCCTGAGAAAAACTTTTTTATACAAATTTAGTTTATTTTATGAGATTTGTACTGCATATTTTAGATACTCAATAGTTGTTTTGATAATAGCTATTTTAGTACTGATCACAGAAGACTGCATAAAAATATTAACCTATACCACCTGAAACAATAAAATTAGAGAATTATCAAAGAACAAAGATATAAAAATTTCTTGTGGTAAACTTTGTAGTACTTTTGCGATCTCATCAGCCTTACTTGACATTTTAGTTTACTTTTTTTTAGATTAACATATTGTCCTTAATCATAATATGTTTGTGTCCTTTAATATCTTTTTTTTTTTTTTTTGCAATTCTTTCTCTCTATCTCTATCTCTCTCTTTCTCTCTGCAATTCTCGATGTGATTTTCAATAGTAGGACTTTAAAAGAATGAATACATTTTTATTATTTCTGAACCTGCATATAATCTGAGATGTATAATCTGTACTTTCCTCCTTCCTTAATATTTATTCATTCCCAATTACACAACATTTAGGAAGTAGAGTTTACAAGTGTTACTTCATTTCCAAGAAGAGGCAAGACCCATTTATGAGACTTTAAAAGCCATTCTTTTCCCAAACAGAAAGTTACATTGTTCTACCATCATGTGATCTAAAGTGCCAGAGTTCAATTTCAGTTCAGAAGAACAAACCCAGAAGATATGAGCGGGTTTCCAATTTGGTGAAGTACTTTAGATTTAGTGTCTGAACTGTAGAAGAAAAACGATACAAAGTAACACTTCAGAGCCCATGAACAAACAGACATTTCATTAACTGGTGTCCACTGGGTGGACAAGAAGAAAGGGCTTACCGCTCTAACTTATTTCCTCTGGACCCCACTCCTTGTGTCACCTGAAGGAACTCTATGGATTTGAGCAGGGTCTACAACCGATCAGGAAAACAGACAGTGGCGTGGCCATTAGAATCTATCCGCTTTGGCCAGTCCCCCCAGCCTGTAGCACTCACGTGAAGGCAATCTTCATCTACTGGTAATACTTGCAAAGGAGGAAGCCATTACCTGTACCTTTGCACTTAAGACGATGTCGCACACAACCTGTCTTCAGCCTTCCCTGTGCCTTTTCACTGTCCATCTTTGTACTCTGTGCCAATCTCTGGCTTTGCCAAGGAAATGTCCCATGTCAGACATTTTCTTCTTCAAAACTGGACTTTATTTTCTGATTATATCAGCAAAACAAACATGTTCATTGGAGATAACCTAGAAAATAACCTGCAGAAGCAAATCTGCTTCCAGTCCTTTTATTTTCGTAAGCCTTTTTTTAAAATACATGAGAACATACAAAAAGTACAATTTTGTATTCAGCTTTTTTCACTATACCATAAATGTTTTCCCATTGCTATAAAACATTATGTTTAAAGATAATATGACTGGCTCCATAATATCCTCTCACTGTTATCTCAATGCTATATTTTATGCCCTTTTATCTGCTTATCACTTAGTGAGTTTTCTTGCCATTTTTAAATTTTTTACCTTCATTGATTAAAAATTAATCATTTGTTCTGTTTAAAAATATTACCTGATTATTACCTGTCTTTTAAGCCACTTAAGATTTTTTTTCGATCAGTTGAGGTCTTTAATATTTATATTAACAATATATTGATCCTTTTTTTTTTTCCAGTTGCTCATTCAATTTTTTTTTTCTACTGTTGGTTTTTCCCATTGCTTTTTCAGCTTGGAAGTTCTTCCCTACATAGCAAAATTCACCTGTATTTTGTTTTGTTTTAAAAAAGTAATATTGATTGTTGCTGAAATTGAGCACTGAGTACATGAAAATCTACTTTATTCAATCTACTTTTGTATATGTATAAATATTTTTATATTAAGAAAAATAAAAAACTTTCTAGTTTCTTTCCATCTTATGGAGACTTACTTTTTCTAAATTATATCTTTTCTGGGCTCTGGTGGAGACAGTGTTGACTTGAAGTAAAGTGTTAATGAGTAATAATGACATTATGCCAGTTGTTCCCAAAATTTAGTATCCACAAGAATCACATAGGGTATTTGCCATAAGATTTTAACTCAAAAGGGCTAGTGTGAGACCTAGGGATTTGCATTTTTAACAAGTACTAGGAGTGATTATGCTGAGATAGTCTATGGACCACACTGGAATTATGTGCTCCATATTTTAAAATTAGATAAGCGATTTCAACACATGGTGCTGGAACACTTGGATATCCATATGCAAAAAAAAATGAATTTCAATCCATATCTTTCACCATATATAAAAATTAACTGAAAATGAATCACATAAAAAATTAAAAATAAATGGATATAGATCTAAATGTAAATCCCAAAACTATAAAACTTCTAGAAGAAAACATAGAACAAAATCTTGGTGGCTTTGAGTTATGCAAAGTTTCTTAGTTTTGACACCAAAAGCATGATCTATAAAATTTTTTTTAAAAATTGGTAAATAGAACCTGATCAAAATTTAAAACTTCTGCTCTCTGAAAGACACTATTATGAGAAGAGAACAAAAAGACTAGACTTGAAGAAAATATTTTCAAGGCACATATCTGATAAAGTACTTGTATACAGAATATGTTATATTTAAAAGCCCTTAACACAATAAAAATACGTAACTCTAATAATGAACAAAATATCTGAACAGTCGCTCCATCAAGGGAAATATATGGATGGCAAGTAATCACATGAAAAGATGCTCAACGTCAGCAGTCATTAGAGAAATGCAAATTGTAAGTGACAATGAGATACAACTACCTACTTACAGAGTGGTTAAAATTTTAAAAGACAGACAGACAAAGACTGGCAAGGACTGAAGGAACTGGAACTCTCATACACTGCTGGTGGGGATGTAAAATGACACAACCACTTTGGAAAGCAAGTTGGCAGTTTCTTAAAAAGTTAAACATACACCTACCATATGATCCAGCCATTCCATTCCTAGGTATTTAGCCAAAAGAAATGAAAGCATATGTCTATACAAAGACTTGTACCTAAATGTTCATAGCAGCTTTAATTATAATAGCCCAAAACTAGAAACAATCCAAGTGTCCATCAACAAGTGAATGAACAAACAAGTTATTATATATGCATACAATGGAAAATTATCCATCAGTAAAAAGGAAGGAACTATTGATGTATACAATATACATGAGTCTCAAAATAATTATTTGGAGTAAAATAAGGCAAGCCAAAAGAGTGCATACTTTGTGATTCCATTTATATAAAATTCTAAACAATGCAAACAAATCTATAGTGAAAGAAAGCAGATCAGTGATTGCATGGGGAAGGGAGAAGTAATGGAAGGGGGGGAATTGCAAAGGGCCAGGAGGAAACTTTTGGGATAAAGCATATTTTCATTATCTTGATCATGGTAATAATTTCATGAGTATACAGATATGTTGAAAATAAAAAATGAACCATAAATTGGATTAGAGATTTTGTAAGATAGTGGTCTACCTGATTTCCTTTCCCTCCTACTCCCTTCCGGGATAAGTCAGTCTCCTATGTGGACTATTGAATCTTGGAGAAAAATCTAACAGATGAATTACCAAAACATTGTGCAAAAGCAAAGTATAGCAAATTTGTTATATTCTGTTTTATTTTGTTTTTTGGTTAGCCGATGGAAAATCAGTCTGCCTAGAAGAAGCCACCCCTGTCACAGTTTGGGTTCCCCAAAAACAATACTCTAAAATTAGATTTCCTCTGTAGGATTTTTTTTTCTTTCTTTCTTTCTTTTTTTTATCATCTTCAATTAGCCAACATCTATGTAGGATTTTTATTAGGGAGAGTCCTTAGGATCAACCCCCGTGAAAGAGAAGATGCAGGATTGGGTAGACAGAGAAGCCAAGCTGTAATGTAGGCCTAAGCGCTTCAGCTGACCCCTTCCACTCTCTGGAGCTAACAGACAACACTATCTAGAACTAAAACTGAACAGATGATCTTCATGTGACTAAAAGTTATAATATGCATCCTACCTAGCAATGGGTTCAGGTGAGGTTTGATCTAGTGTTCAAAGAATGTCACCAAGCGCCCAGTTTCTTGCTCTCTGCTCTGCATTCCACCCATTCAGCTCTATGCTCTGGCTCCATTCAGTGGTCTCCTCAGTTCCAGACCCACATGACAGAAAATGAAGGCTTGGCCACATACCTCATCCTCCCAGCAACAGCTCAAGCGGAAAATAAATCAAAAGTCTAAGACTTTATTGAAAACAAAAGGCTCCTCAAAAAACAAAACAAAAAAGCAAAACCAAAAAAAAAAAAAAATTAAATCCAGCAAAACTCTCTTCACATCTCTTCAGTTGGGTATGTGCCCATAACTGAACCAATTTCCCTGGTCAAGAAACTGGACTGGACTTATTATTGGCACAATCTTGGAACTTAGACAGAATTCACTCTTCCAAAATGGAGGAGGAAGGACTGTCATAAAGAATCTGTGGGTACTCGTAATAAGAAGTAGATGGAATAGACGCTAAGCCACTAACAAGACTAGTGCTCTCATGGAACTACAATGATTTAAAGCAAAGGCACAAGCAATGGGGCAATTTTAGGGACTGAGCCATTAAAAAGGGTACTTTCTGGAACACACAGGCAATTTGTTGGCCACTCGAACACCATCCCAATTGGTGACCAGGTGACCTCACTCACTCATACGCAATCTGTTTTTTTACTTTCCCCATAAGTAAACATATCTTCATCCTCTCAAATTAAAAACTACAAGAAATGTCAAAAATGAAAAAAAAAACATTTTTAAATTAAACTCTATTAAAGAAATGCTAGTTCAAAAAAGACATAATTGGGCTCTCTAAAACCTGGCAGCTCCCAAACGCCAACAAGTTTTTCTCTTCGCAAGTCTGTTCTCAGCCATTCCAAGAAAGGAACGGAGAAGAACAGAGCTATATCGTTTTGATGACAACCCACTTCTAATCCACAGGATCATATGCCTTTGCACCCTGCTCAAAGGAAACTTGGCCTAGAAAAAAATTAGTTTCATAACAAACCAGCCACTCTGAGAATAGAGGTGAGAAGAGATCGGGTGGAAGATTCTGAGATGTGTTGAGGAGTTGGCGAGCTTTAACTGCCAGTTCATATGCAGCCTCATGATTGTGCACGATGACCGGAGGGACTTGGCTTCTGGTTTCTCAGTCAAACTCTCAATTCAGGAGTAGAAAGGAACAAAATCTGGGAGGTGTTTGGTCTTTCGTCAGATATCAAAAATTGGGGGGGGTGGATTTTTTTGAGTCACTGAGGCAAATATAATTACTTCAAGGAAAATAGATTACTACAAAAGGCTAGTATCCGCAGTGGCAGCAGCATCCTTATCTAACATTTATAAGGAGCATGGTTTGCAAGACATGCCAAAGTCCCTCTTTTGACAAAGCTTACAACCCAGGACTCCGATGCATGGGTGTCCTGGCAAAGGAAGTTCCCAGAGATGTAGGACAGAGGGAAGCTGTAAAATTGGGAAGTCACTATGACTGAAAACAACACAAAACACATTTTATTTTATTTTTTTTTAATTCCAGTAGAATTAACATTCAGTATTATATTGGTTTCAGGTGTACAACAATTCCACCCATCCCTAGGTGCTCCCTATGACAAGGGAACTCCTTAATGCCCATCCCCTATTACACCCATCCCTACCCACCCCGCCTCTGGTAACCATCAGTTTGTTTTCTAGAATTAAGAGTCTGATTTGTTGGTTTGTCTCTTTTTTCCTTGGTTCATTTCACAAAACACGTGTTTATATCAATAAAGATTCTACCCATGATCAAAATACGTGTGAAAGAGCTGATTATAAGGAAATTTAGAGATTCTGATTTAGGAGGTGATATGATTTAAGACCAAGGCCAAAAAAAGTTGAAGAAGAAAACCAAGTTAGACGGCCAGAGATCATCTAGAGGATTCTCTTTCCCAAGAGCGTTTCTCGGTGCCACTATTCTTTAAGCCTCTTTTATTTCTCCTTCTCCCCCTGCTTTCTCTTAGTAGTTACCATTTCAAGCAAGCTTCACACCCAAGAACTTACTGCTGTTAATGAAGCAAATGATAGTAATGAAACTCAAACTGGAAAAAAAAAAACTGTTTTAACGAAGTTCTAATAAAGCTTCTTACAGACTAAAACCATAGAGGTGAAATGTGCATAACGCTTACTTTTTCATGTTGCTTTGATGAAATAAGCAAAGAGACATGAAAAATTAGTTGCATTCAACCAAACCTTTCCCCTCATCACCCTGTCACCCAACAGGCCACTAAATACACTAGAGAATGATTCTGAGAAACGGAAGACATGCTCCTTTGGTTCTCTTGATTTTCTCTCATTTCTGTGAATTTAATTTTCTGTGCGAGCATGTGTCTGAGCTGGGGCAGACAGATTGGTGCAGGGTTTCTTAAAAACAATTTTTTGCTCCATCAGACACAATATATTCTGCTGAAAGAGAAGAGAGCACTATACCCCAGGGAAAAGAAAGTTTCCCCAAAAGTTTGTTCCCTCCAAACTTCACAAAGGAAGAAGGCGTCCCTCTTGGGTGATTTAATTTAATTGTTATGTTTCTTCACTTTGTTCTGGGGAAAATTAAGCAACCATCAGCTGCACTTCATAGGCAAATACCACTTTTTGGTAGATAGAACACAAAACTAGGAATCGGAAAACCAAAAAAAGAATCCTGGCACGGCGCTGGGTGATTTCATCTCCACATGCCTGAATTTCCTGTTTGCAAAATGAGATAGAGCTTCCCACTCGTCACTTCTTTCTTGGAGATGCTGTGAGGACTAATAGTCTTCACTCTGGTTTTTTTTCTTCCAAGAAGCAGAGATTTTTAATGGTGCAAAAGACGCATCTTGAGAAGTATGGAGAGGGCAGCGGAGGCATGATTCTGTGCCACATTTGACAGTACAGTCGAAGACAAGGCCCGTTCTGTGCTCTTGACACGCTCACAACTCAAAGGGGCATCAGACATTGGAAGAGATCACTGAACGTGGCAAATGGAAGGCACACAGGGGAATGGGCCAAACTGAGCTTGTCTTAACAGGTAGGAGACCCTGGCGGTTAGATTCACAGACTCTAAATTCCAATTCTGAAACCAGACTTTAAGCCGAGTGAACGTGGACAAGTTACTTAACTTCACAGTGTCCCAGTTTCCTTATCTGTAAGGAGATAATAATAGTTCCTCCCTCATGGGGATAGTGTTTAAAACAGTCAGTGCCTGCCATATAATAAATGGTATCGTTAATGTCATTGATTGTGGAGATGAGTAAGATGATCCAGGCAAGGAAAGGAGGGAGGGAGCCGCAGGAGCTGCAGAGGGCACAAACAGCTCAATTGATTTGTTGCAACTATAAGAAATGTTTTGTCCCTAAAACATAAAAGACCAGGCAGAGAAAGCCAATGTGGGAAGTTCATGGAGGTCTTTTCTATGAACTTGACTTTATTTTATAAGCAACAGAGAGCCACTAAATGATTTGAAATAAAAAAAGTGACATGGTCAGATTTGTGACTTGGTAACTAACCAAATGAAGATAGTGACAGACTGTGGTAGACGGTTTGCAAATGGCCACAACTATTTCTGTCCCTGTAGCCACTCCTCTTTGTCTTTGGAAGTGTTCCCATAAGAGATTAATTATTTCGCCACTTATTTAATAGGGGATGGCTTGGGACTTGCTTTACCTAATAAAATGCAACCAAGTTATACTGCACCAGTTCCAAGCCTCAACTCCAAGAGTTCCTATGTTTAGCCTCATGGAACCCTGCCCTCCACCAAGCCCACACTAACCTCTTGCCTAACAACCTGAATTACCTCAACTACTGAGCTCCAGAATCAGGACCTAAGTAAGTAATTGCTGTTTTAGTCCATTAAGTTGGGGCACCTGGGTGGCTCAGTGGGTTAAATCCTCTGCCTTTGGCTCAGGTCGTGATCCCAGAATCCTGGGATCGAGCCCCACATCAGGCTCTCTGCTCAGTGGGGAGCCTGCTTCCCTTCCTCGCTCTCTGCCTGCCTCTCTGCCTACTTGTGATCTCTGTCTGCCAAATAAATAAATAAAATCTTTTTAAAAAAAGTGTTACTCCATTAAGTTTCTGGAGAGAGGTGTTATGTGGTAATAGCTAACTGATACACCCAGTACAGAATTTTATAAATGACTAAGTTCAAATACTAGGCCTAACTTGCCCAAGGCAGCAATCTGGGGTAGAACTCCTTCTCACCAATATCTAAATAAACACCAAAGCTTCTTGTGTCTTTCTCCTAACAGACATGCACACGCCACTAAAAACACGATGAATGTGATAGTAATGACATACTTTTATGAGCAGGAAGCTGTACATTTTACAGTGAGATTTTGTCTTAATTACCTATTATTAAAAGCAACTCTTGAGGTAACCTGAGACGGGCATTATTTCACTTCCTAGACAGGTTTTGTGACATCCATGATCAAGCAATGGGAAGTAGAACTGGAACACGGGACCTTGATAACTGGTGATTTCTTTTAACTGAATTAGTCTGCTTTACCAAGAAAAGAAACAAAAGTATCATTTATTCATGCCTCTATTCAACAACGACTTGGGAGTTTTCTGCGTGAGACACTGGGCTGACTGCTGAGAACAGGGTGTCGAAGGAGCCAGTGAGAATTCTGCCTTCATGGGCGTTAGTGAGAGACCTAGGTGAGTAAATACACAAGGACTGAACGATGCATCAAGTGTTAGGGCAGCAGGACGGGGTAGTGTCAGAATTTAGGGACTCAAGGGAAGCTTTCCAAAAGAAGCAACATCTAAACTGAAATCCAAGGAATGACTGGGAAATGGCCAGGCAAAGAGAGAGAGAAAGTGATCCAAGCGAGGAGGAAGAGTATATGCAATGTCATGAAGGTGCTCATGGCACATTCTTGGAACTGAAAGCAATAACTCAACTTTCTAAGCTGTTCATGCAATGGTCTGAGTGAGGAGAAGGAAGCTGGAGACAATAACAGAAATTTGACCTTACAGGAGCCATAGAATGTGACCACTACTTTGAAGGCAGTTGGAAGTCACTGAGTATAGTTTAAGGAGGATCATGACATGCTCAGCTTTGCACTTCAGAAAAACTCTGGCTAAAATGTATGCATAGAACTGAGAGAGGCAGGGAATGAGTAGAGGCTGGGAGACCATTTAGGGAGCTGCGGCAGTTGTTCAGGTAAAGCTGAATGATGCCCTCGGATGGGGTAGGTAGCCATAAAGATGAGGAAAAATGAATAGAATTAAACTTTATTAAGGAGAGGGGCTCCTGGGTGGCTCAGTGGGTGAAACATCTGCCTTTGGCTCAGGTCATGATCCGATGGTCCTGGGATCTATCCCTGAGTCAGGCTCCCTGCTCAGTGGGGAGTCTGCTTCTCCCTCTCCTTCTGCTGCTCCCCCTGTCTTGTGCTCTCTCTGTTTCTCTCTCTCTCTTAAATAAATAAAATCTTTAAAAAAAAAAAAAAAAACTTTGTTAAGTCGATAGACACAAGAAGCTTTGGTGTTTAATTAGACACTGGTGAGAGAGAAGTCTACCCCAGCTTGCTGCCTTGGGCAGTTTAGTGAGTGTTAGTGTTGCTCATGGTTCACTCAAGTGGGGGACACTGGAGAGGAACTATGTGGGAGGAGGAAATATCAACTCCAGTTTCAGACATACCAAGTATGCTGTTCCTGTGGGGTATTCAAAAGCACATGTCCAGTAGACAGTTGAGGAAAACAGGGATGTGAAGAAGGGTAAATTTTTTTTTATTTTTTTTTATTTTTTTATTTTTTTTAAAGATTTTATTTATTTATTTGACAGACAGAGATCACAAGGAGGCAGAGAGGCAGGCAAAGAGAGAGAGAGGAGGAAGCAGGCTCCCCGCTAAGCAGAGAGCCCGATGTGGGGCTCGATCCCAGGACCCTGGGATCATGACCTGAGCCGAAGGCAGAGGCTTTAACCCACTGAGCCACCCAGGTGCCCCTGAAGAAGGGTAAATTTAATCTCTGTGGTCTCTTAAAGGGTTGTGGACACTTTGCCATGACTAGATTCAGCAGCAGATGGCTTAGCAGCCACAGTCTGTGTGGGATGTGGCTTGGTCCACAGGGGCAAGCAATTTGATGAGCAGCTCTAGAGGGCTTGTACCTCAGGATCAAAGCTGGGTATCCACAATAAGTGACAGCAAGCTGGTCACCCTCGACCTTCTAATTTGGCAAATGCATGGGAGTGGATGGTGTGCAGAGAGCAGAGTTTTATGTTCTGGCCCCCGAAAGAAGGCAGCAACCTTATGAGGTTACCCCTGTCTCTCTCCATCATATAACTTGGTATCATCTACAAAGTACACTAACTCATTTCATCATGAAAACATCTCTGTGGTGTCAGCTAAATAGATAGTACTAATATCCCACATCTCACAGGGGAAGATGCTAAAACTTCTAGTAACTTGCCAGGTCCCATATTAGTTAAGTGGCAGAGCGGGGTTACTAGAATTGCAGGTCCCTTTCTGCAAGCATCGTGCTCTTTTCTCTTAAAAGGTGGGGAAAATCAATAACACATAACATATTAACTAAAGGAAATGAGAAGAATTAAGATAACTTTATAATTTCAGGTCTGGGGGACCTGTACATTGGTCATGTCTCCAGCCAAAATTGAAAACTTGGAGATGGAAAAAGTTTGGCCAAGAATAGGACTTCAGTTTTGAAGTGAAGTTACTGGGCAAAGAGAGACCCGGCCATCTCTAACTGGTACAGCTCTTATCTCTCTGTAGCTTAAATCAAGGCCCATCCTTTGGATAAGCAGGATGGAAGCTGGAGCTTTTCAGGAAATCATCTTTTCAAACACTGCCACATGCACAGCCTCTTTATTAAGGGGATAATTGAAAATGGACCACAGTATATTATAAAGGCAAATCAGGGTGATAAAATTTAGAAAAACTAAGGGTATTACCTAGGACAGTTAGCTCTGGCTCTCGAAGTAGCTCCTAAGCACAACTGAAAATACATTTATTGGATTTCCTGGCTACCCACAAGGAAAAAGGCAGTATTTCTACTCACTTACGGAGAAGTATTTGTGTCTTAACAGATAAATGCATTTAGATGAAAGAAGCCAAAAAGGTTTTTATTTATTAGAAAATACCATAACTAGAGCATTGAAGGCTATATTTTTTCTTCCTACCTTTCTGACATTTTCTCTGAAGGTCATGGAGATGACTGAGTGCAAAGAGGTTCACAGTATGTGGGGTTATTTACGCAACTTGTTGTGGACCTACAATTTAAGCTTGACCAGTCTGATCACTGTGGAATGAGCCCTGGCTAAGTGGTAGGAATTAATCTGCCAGGAGACAGTCTTCGATAAATTATTTGGTAGGATTTTTTTTTCTTTTCCTGATTTAAAACATTTTCTTCCAATAAATAATCGAGTTGTACACTGGAAAACAAAAATGACTGACCTCCCCAGAAAGTAAAAGAAAGTCTGAAAATGGAAACTGGAGAGTTTTCTCTTCTAGTGTCCACTGAGTGAGAAAATATACTTATTTACTTGAAATACCAGCAAATGGGCTCCCATGTAATGAAATATTTATTGAAATTGCCACTTTGGCCCTCTACAGTTGCTGATAGGGTTTAATGAGAGTCAGGTAAGGAAGCCAGAGTGAAGGTATGTCTATTTATTTATTTATGGCCCAAGCAGCTTCGACCATAAGGCTTATATTGGGAAATCATACAAGCAGGGCCATACATGACTGACAATAATAGTTATTTTCCATTTTCATTGAATCGTTTGCCACAGCTCAGGAAAATCAATCTTAAAGGATTTCTATATTTACTCAGTTCACTATTTAACCCTTTTCTCTGTTAAGATATATTTGTGTTAGTTTTAGTTAAAGTGTACAATGTTAAGTACTTACTCAACATTTTTTTAGAATTCTATCATCAATACTTTGTCTTTTTTGTTACTAGTTTTTGTCTGTTTACCTATTTGTTTCTCTAGCTTCTTTACACTTTGAGAATCAGTTTTATTTCACCAACTCAAGCTAAAGCTAGTTTCCATTTCTTCTTGCTTTGGTCAAGATGTAGCTGTCCAAATTAAGACCATGCATGTTCAAATTGTGACAATTACCCCATGAAAGTAATTTCAAAATAATTCTTAAAACATCTGTATGAGCTATACAGAAAGAATGAGAAGTGCTAGCATTCTAAAATCATATATACCAAATAAAGACATTCTGGAGAGACAAGGGGCATCTCTGTTCTTCAGAGAACATGGTGATATTGAGGCTGTGTGAATGTTCATGAAGTTCACCATGATTAATTGAGAGAGCCTGAGAAAGTCACTAACCCGAGGTTGCAAGGGATAGTCTCCAGCATTACTTAAAAAGCATTCCAACATGTTTACTTTTACTATTTCTGGATTTTAGGAAGCTAATAAATTAATAGAATCCTAGAATATCACAGTGCAAGTAGCCTTAGAGACATCTAATCAAAGAGCCTCAAAATATGAATCAGGAAACTGGGATCCAGAAGCATTAAGTGAATTGAACAAAGGCGTGCAGATAGTCAGCAGAGGGGCAGGAACTAGAAACCAGGTCTCTTCACTTCAACAATTTCAAATAATTACACCACGATCGGCACACACACGTACACGTATGTGTATGCTAGAAAAGCCAGCTATATTCATGAGTCTAATAAAGTTTTCAGAGATCACAAATGATTTGAGCAAGCTGCCAACTCATGACCTCCATATGTGTTTCAAAGGATGTGGTGGATGCCATGGTGTATTGCCCAGATTCACCCTCCAAGACTAGTCCCTAATTCCCCCAGCTTCTGGAAGTGTTGGCAGTCAATATTCTCAACAGAGTCTCCATCTAGACTCGCTTTGGCTGAAGAGGGCCTAAGTTTAGACTTTGCATTGAGTGACAAGGCAGTGCCAAAGTATAAAAGCCCAGGCCCCTTATACTAATTTGGGAGTGTTTCTAGCTCCCAAGCTCCTCTTGGGTTGAACTTACGCTTCTGTTGTCACTACACTACAGTTCAACTTCTCCCCAGTCCTACTTCCTTTACCCCCCCAACAGGTGTTGATCCTGAGAGCTTTACACCCCAAAATTCTGCCTGCCTGCAAATCTTCATCTCAGAGTCTATCTCTCAGAAACTCCAACTAGAGACCTACAGTGCCTTGGTTAAGGGATGGGCGCTAGAATCATCCCGGGGTTGAAGCCTAGCCACACTACTTTCAAGCTATGTTGCCTTGAGCAGTTTACTCTTTAAATCTCTTTTTCATCAGTTTTTTTTTTTTTTAAATAAGAATAATATTAGAACCTACCACATAGAATGAGTACGTATTATATGAGATAATCCATGTTGAAGTCGTAGTATAGTGCTTGGCACAGACTAATTGGCAGTATCAGTCAGGATGCTAACGGAAACAGATGGCACATTCAAAATAAAGGACTATTTACAGGGGTGTGGGCAGAGCTAAAAGAACCAATAAGGAATGGCGAGGCATCCAGGGACTAGCAACAGTGGGAAGCCAGTACCAGCCCCAGGTCTGACAAGGGCAAGTAGTCAAAACAATGTTACAGATGTACCACATGATGCGCACATCCTGAAGAAGGCTGGAGCTGAGAGAGGCGACCTCTGACAGATGCAAAGCAGAAGAGCTCATCCCTGCCAGACCACGGCAAGCAAGTCAGAGAAAGAGAATAAATACAAAGGGTTCTTCGCCTCCCACCCTCTGATTTCCTGTTGGTCCTCTACGGGTCAACCACAACCAGATGCCAGATGGTAAGAGATGCCAGAGAAGTCACTATTTCAAAACCAGCATTCTCACCCTCCCCATGCCCACATACGTTCCAAAGAACAGGGCAGGGCAAAGAAGTGCGGACACGGATCTAGAGAACAAACTAGTCACAGCCAGCATGGTAGTCCTCACATATAAGCTAATATTCAAATTTCTGGAATACCTGGTATCTGGATTCTTGTTGTTTATAAAAACTCAAGCTAATGTGAAATTTGATTATAAAAGAAGTAGATTCTTAAAAAAAAAAAAAAAATTAACTCATCCAACCAGTCCAACCGGTATATTAGTACACTATCAGGCACACAGTAGGTGCCTAAGATTCAACATGAATGAACTAAAATTTTTTTTAATAGGAAAAGTAAAGAAAACTCTTTGGGAGATATGATTTAACTCCAACATTCTCAACATATTTTCAAGTTGCTGAAGAATTTTAGAATTGTCAGGGGTTACATTCACTGCATTCCTTAAAATTACCAAATAAGTGCAACGTTTGGATTGGTATTATTTCTCACCAAGAGAATGAAAGGTTGCAAGAATAACATTCTACATACAAACAAGATAGAAGATAATAATTCTTCCTAATAAAATGATTTTATTAAAGGCAATAAACTAAATTCCAAAGATGGCAGGTCTTTCTTTCACCCAGGTTTAAATATTTAAAGTATATTTCAAGGAATGGACAAGAGAATTACTCTTTCTCTCTTGTAGGAAGAAGAGTAAGTAGGCACTGGGATTAGCTGTGTAACTTTGGATAGTCCACCTATCCTTTCTGAGTTTCCACTTTCTGTTCTGCAAGGCAGAACAAAGGAAGGAAGGGAGGGAGGGAGGGAGGGGAATGAAAGAGAGAGAGAAAGAAAGGAAGAGAGAAAAGAAGGAAAGATTTTCTACTTAAAGGGACAAAATGCTATAACTCGGGCCTTATCAAGTACACAGAAGTGGCGTGTAATTACCCATCTCAATACATATATGCTCATGTTCACACCCATACCTGCCAGGGGCCTACTGCTCACCATCAAGGGAGCGTGGGTGTTGCCACTCAAAAGTGACTTGCCCCACTTCCAGAGGGACAATCAAAAAGTTCAAGAGATCCCAGAAGAGTCCAATCTCCTGATGCTAGACTCTGAACTCCTCCCAAGTGCGGAGCTGAGGTTTCAGCAAAGCACTCGACCAGGAGTTCTCAACCTGATATGGTGCAGTCTTTGAAACTCCTTGAAAAATGGATGGAAAAAAAAAAAAAAAAGTATTGTTCAGGGTAGATAGTCTGCTGATCACAGGAGATCCTCCAAGAAGTATGTGAGCCAAGGAAAGAGTAGGATCCACTGCCCTAGGAATCCTGGCCAAGCCACCTTGGTAACCACATCCCAGCTGCTGGCCACTGGAGGGAAGGAGCAGCTCACATTCCCTCCCTTAACCTACATTCCACATTCCCTTCACAAGTATGGGGAGCTTTTATCCAAGCATATTGTGGCTTTACTTTCTAAAGTTTGAATTGCCATTTACATAATTCCATTCTCAGGATATGTTGTCAGTTCTGACGGCCCAATGTCCCCCTTTATTATTATTTTACATTTCACTGAGGCAAGTCTTTTGATTGCCTGAAGGTTTGCCTGCAAACTTTATGCAGTGGAGGTTTTAAGACATAGGTAAATATTTACGAAAATCTCAATTCTAGGACTTAAATGCACTATTTTCATGTTTTAAAAACATAAAGCACTTCATTAATAAAGTAGTTCTAAGGTTTGTAAACTATCTAGACTGTTTTTTAATTCAAGTATATTGAACTGGATGTTTCCACAATCTTGATGAGCATGTTTCATTAGAATTTAAATTTTTAGTTTGGGATATTTTTTTTTTAAGTAAAGTCAAGGGAAATGTCTTTTAATTTGATCAGTGTAATGATAATAATGTCATTTAATTATTTAACCAGCACTTAGATGGAACTGCTTTGTGCCAGGCACTCTTCCAAGGGCTTTAAAGCTATTAAGCTTATTTAATCCTCATAATAATCCTACAAGATAGGTAATATTATTATCCCCATTTTACAGATGAGAAAACTGAGGCAGAGAGATAGTGGCTAAGCACCATACCCAAAGCCACACAGCTAATAAGTGGCAGAGCCAGGATACAAATTCCGACAGAAACAGTAATAGCAGCCACAGTAAAACGAAGAACACCTAATTGTCACTGACTACGGGACTCTGCACCAGGTATCAGTTTGGGTGTTTTACCTGAATTACCTACTCTAATCCTCACTATAACAATATTATGTGGGTACTTATTTTAGCCTGCTTGACAAATGTGCACGCCCAGAGAGGTTGAATAAATTGCCCAAAACCACACAGCAGGTAAGGGGCAGAGGCAAGACTCAACCCAGGTCAGCTGACTCCACAGCCGAGGCTTTTAATTACAATGTCACGGAGATCTCAATAAAGAGGGTGGCCAAGCCAAACAGCCCCTCACTGCAAGCTTCCGCTAACTTGTACTCTCTACCTGAAAAGGCGGCTGATGTTCGACCCTTTGGCTTGTACCCTCCTAATTGCAGGCTCCCCTCGCCTCCCACGTGTTCTCCCAAGCATACTAGTGTCTTCTAGTTGCCATCCCAGAAACTGTTTTCAAGCTTCTCTCAGACGGACTTCAGAAAGAGTGGTCAGAGGAATCTAATGTGCTGTGTTCCAATATCCTGTCCATGGGCTGTGGGAATCAGAGGCGGCAAAAAGTTACAGACCCAGCCTCTCTCGGTTCCTGCACAGCAGCTGGCCTCCTCCGCCCCCACCTACAGAAGCCCCGCAGGGCCTCTCCACTGGAGGCTGTTGTTAATCTGGTCTCCCTGGCCCTGGGGGATGAGAATCTGGCCCGAGGTATGTGACAACAGAAGAGCAAAAGTCAGCAATGCAAATAATAAAAATGCATTTCAAAAGCTTCGTGCCTTACAAAGCTGCTTCACATATGTATTGTCTCATATGGGCACTTCCTATGGGAATTGATAGAAACTGAAACTGGTTCAGAGCAATATTTGGTACTTTGGGGTTTTTGTAATTTACCTTTGTCTCTTTATTATTATGTACTGCATTTCCTATAATTGTTTTAATTTTATATTTGAACTTTTTCTGCTAACTTAGCAAGACTGAGACTTTCTCAAAACATTTAATTCTACCAGTATGTTATTTTATTTATTTTATCTTAAAGATTTTATTTATTTATTTGAGAGCAGAAGATGGGCAGAGGGAGAAGCAGATCCCCCCGCCACACCTACACACCTACACTCCCCCACACCCAGCTTAGCAGAGCGCCCCACATGAGGCTCCATCCCAGGATCCCGGGATCATGACCTGAGCAGAAGGCAGAGGCTTACCCTACTGAGCCACCCAGGCACCACTCTACCAGTATATTTTATAGAACAAAATTATTGGGTGCCTTGGGTGCCTCAGTCAGTTAAGAGTGTGACTTTTGGTTTCAGCTCAGGTCATGATTTCAGAATTGTGAAATGGATCCCCTTATCAAACTCCCCACTCAGTGGTGAGTCTGTTTGAGATTCTCCCTCTCCCCCTCCCCCCAACATGCTCACTCCCACATGCTCTCTCTCTCTCTCTCAAATAATCTTTTAAAACGATTTTTTTAAAAAGGACAAAATTATTATCATCTTGCCATAAATATTGATAGCTTTGCCCTCAATTTAGATGGAACCATAGGCCTGCCTTAAATATGATTATAGAACCAAGTACCCAGTGTCATGAACTTCTTCAACATATACTTACTGTATGTTGAAGCCCTAATGCTTAATGCGATGATATCAGGAGATGGAGCCTTTGGGAGGTAATTAAGTTTAAGTTAGGGGATGAGGTTGGGGCCTTCATGACTGGATTAGTGCCCTTGTAAAGACAGACACCAGAAAGCTTGTTCACTCTCTGCTTCCAGACAAAGGAGAGGTTATGTGAGCAAACAAGATGGCAGCATTCTACAATCCAGAAGAAAGATCTCACCAGAACCAACCAGTTGGCACCCTGATCATGGACTTCTAGCCTCTAGAACAGTGAGAAAATGAATGATGTTCAAGCCACCAGTCTACGGTATTTGGTTACAGCAGATTTACATATACAGACACATTATGTATTATGTATTGACACATGATGTTGATATATGTATGATAATAGATATTGATTCACATGTATCCGAAAAAGAAACTTGCCCTTGCATCAGTAGTAAATAAATAAATATAAGAGACAGAGATCCAGAAGAGATCATCTAACACCTGAAGTCATTTGAGCAACAGAAACTTTAAAAATAAAATATTTTCCCAAGGATAGGTTGTGAGTCAGGGTCTGAAATAAGGTAGTGAGTCTAACTGAAGCAACCTCAGAGATTTGCTCGACAGAGATGGTAGAAAAGGAAACTTTCTGAGGGACCACTGATAATGGTCACAGGAGGATAACACAGATGATGGAGGGGAGGATGACGCCCTTTGCTTTACACCTCCACTCTGAAGTTAGGTAACATGTAAGCAATAGGAGGTGGGCTCACCTCTGTGGTTGGGGGAGAAGTAGATCCAGATTTGCTTTTGATGAATTGGACTTACTGTGGCTGCTCTGCCACTGGAGGGCATGGTTTGTGTGAGAGAACAGAGCCAAAGTCTCAGTCTACTGAGCGCTTCAGTGAGTTAAAGTGGCTCAGTTGAGAAGTATTCTTACCTTCTGGAACAATTAGCAATGTTAGAAAAAATGGAGAACAAACATCCATGAACAGCTCCAAGAGAAATAGGTCTACAGAGCCACAGAAAATAACGAAAGGGAAATTTGCCAAGAACAAAACAGACATTTCATTCAATAATTTCGGTGTTACAGTTCTTAAATAGTAAGATTTTTAAGAGTGCTATTAGAGCTCCCAAAACCTGTTTGCAAAATTAGTCAGAGATATTCACTTCAAATTTTCTATATTGGCCAAGTATGAGCAAGAAAAGTGGTGGTTCCGGCAAGGAAAGTTTAGGAAGAAAATCCATGATGCGTGTACTAACTCAGCCAACTTTAATAGGGGCAGATACAATTCCAATCTTTAAATTTATGAAGGCTTTCCTACACTTTATCTTTGAAAGCTATTTTTTTTATATTTTATCTTAAAGTTTAATAACAAAAATATCAATTCTGTTTCTATCCTAGAACTCTAATGACCAAGACAAATGTAGCCTACTGAATCCATCAAAGCCGAGGAAACTCACAGAATTGCTGATCTTCAGGGTTCCCACAAAAGACTGATTGAGAAGTCAGCCAGACTGCAGAAGAGGACTTCAGGTTTTCTGGGGAATTAGTCATTGCCATTGAGTAAGTCAAACACTGGGTGAAGGGGAAAACTCACACCAGTATTTCCCTAATTTTTTTGCTGCTATTTTTCGTAAATTCTCAGCATTCAGCATAGATGTTTCTGGTTGATAAAACAGAAGTAGATTTCTACCTGTATGGGTTCAATGGATGATTTCCTAAATTCCCATGTGTGTTGGTTTTTTTCCTATGGAGTTAAAATAATTGATGCAAAAGTCATGTGGCATTTCTGAGCTTTAAAATTGGCTTATCTCATGATTTTGGAGCTATTTTATCCAAGAAAGACCCGGGATCCTTCCTGTTCAATGCACTTTTTTATCGAGCTGGGTGGAGTAAGAGGAATCAGTGCCAAACCGGAAGAAGTTTTCAGTAACACTTACCTAGTACTTACTGTGTCCCAGACATTGGTCTAAATGTTCTGCATCACAGGTCAAGAATCCCTTACTCATAATTCTAAAATCCAAAAACCTTGGAAAACCAGATTTTTTTTTATAGTTCAATTGGCAGCAAAATGACCAAACTCATTTGGCAGCAACATTTGATTCTGATTTTTAGCTGCAAAACATGTTAATATTTACTAATTGGTGCCCCAGTTTCCATTGGGTGTATTATGTAATATATGGCATGTCACACAATATATGAATATGAATGGAAGTTGGATCTAAAGACACATGATCAAATGACTATTGCCCATGAGGTTGGGCGTAAAAATGTCGAGTAACAAATTAAGGGTCAGTCCAAAAGGACCTAATGGATATTTATGAAGTCAAACTTCAACAAAATGATTCTTCTACATTTAGTTACAAAACGGTTATTTATTAAAGACTTTCTATGTGCCAAGTAAGGTCAATAGGGAATGCAAACCTCCAGAATACTGGGAGTATTTTTTGTTTTATTTATATTTTTTTTCTTTAAAAAATAAAACAAAATTCAAGCAATATAAATAAAGGATCTTAAACTTGAATACAAATAGCCAGTTGTACATGAGGCATGAAGACGGCTGGCTTAGCAGCATGTGCATAAAAGACTTAGAGGCTTTTGTTAACAGCAAGTTCTAGAAGTCAACAAGGTGTGGCGACTTTCAGAAAAGGTAATTGAATCTTGGGTGGCATAAACCTCACTGATCAGATCAGCTTGGGATGTTTTTTTAAACTTGCAGCCATCACTTTAAGAGGGATATAAACCAACTAAATTATGTACAGAAGATAGATAAATTGGTAAAGACACTCAATATTATGTCCCATAGGCAACGACGGAAAAGCCCGGGAATCTTTAACCTGGAAAATAAAAGGGGTAGGAAGGCAAACAAACACACACTTCAAATAACTTATGAAATGTGTACGAGTTGTCAACTGTGGGCTTCTAGCCACTCCACACTCTATAAAGAGATACTGCCTCTACCAAAATCCTTCCTCCTAGATACCCATGTTATTGTATCATACAACGCATGGTGGGGCAGGGGTAGTGATTGGACTAGTAGTTGACATATGACTGTGACTCAAAAAGCCAGTCCATAAACCAGCATAACTATACCAGCACTTGGAGTAAAAGGTCAGTTGGACCTGACGGTCCCTGAATGGAATTTGTATTGGAAAACACAGACAGACTGAACCAGTTAGTAATGGAGGCAAAAGCTAAGAGGAAGCCAGCAGATAGAGTTGGCCCACAGCAAACCAACACCATGTATAAACTTAAATGACGACAGAACAAAACACTTTGTAAGCAGAGAAACCTCAGCAGCAGAGAGAAGAAAACAGAACAAACTTCAGAAGGCAGCCAAGGTGCTGAGAGGGAAACAAGGAAAACAGGAGAGAGAGAGAATGAGAAAATGCAGTTGTCGAAAGCTGGTTCGATTCCTGCCTACTTCTCTCTCTCTCTCTATCTCTCTGTTTTCCGTTCCATTTGAATGCTTATAATAAACTCGCTTTTTCTTATGGTAATACATGTAAGTTGCTGCCCTGCTAATAAAATAAAAACTAGAACAAACTTCTGAGAAAAATTGATTAAGTCAATTTTCTAGAGTCTTGAGGGGTAACCATCAATTGGTGGAAGCGTCAGAGAAATTGGTGTCTTTCTGGTAGTCCATAAATGTGAAATGGCTGCCTCCAGAGACAGAGGTTGGTCTGCCACAGAGAAGTCCAAGCACAAGCTACTAACCAGGTGGCAGGGACCCAAACCCAGGAAGAAATGCCTGACGGAACAACCTTCAGGACCCTTCCAATCCTGAGACTATATCCTCTGACAGTACGTGGAAAAGTCTCTCTCTTGAGATAATAGCAATGACCTTCACAATCTGAGAAAAGCATAACCTTCTAAAATAGAATTTTGCCTTTTGTTTTTTGGTTAGAATATTTTTCCAGTCACTGCCTTGCCATCTTGAGCTTCTCTTCTTTCCAATAGAAAACTGACAAGCCTAACTACAATTTCAAGTTCAGTAAATAACGGCTCAGTGTTTTTTGGTTTTGAGCAAAGAAACAGGTCATTTTGGCACCGATTTTTTTTTCCCATTTGTTTTTAAATTCACGTGTATTTTTCAGTAAATTTAGCGCACATGATTTTGATTTACTTACACTTAGCTCCCTAAAATGCGTGGTTAGCAATGTGATGACGATGCACCTTTTAATTAGTCTGTCTCAGAACCAGAAAGTCATGTGATGCCAGCACGACCGGAGTGAAATCCAGATGACACAAATTTGGATACAAATTGAAGCAGCCATAAAATTCAAGACCATTCTAAACTTGGTGATACAAGTTCTCTTGTTCCCAAAGTTACAGACAAAACAAGTTCCAAGTATGAAGCGCTTAACCAATTTTTCATGCAAACATGTGGTGCGCAGATAAACGGCAGTGGAGCAGCTGCCTCGCGCATCGCTCTGCTACCACGATTACTTTGGGATCAACTTGTGATTCGAGGGGGTTGCTGCTTTGCGAGAGGTTGTGCCTGCATCCCCAGAGAATCTGGAACCTAGGCAAGAAAGCCAGTCAACCAGTCGCTTAGCAAAATGTAAACCGAGCCGTTTGCAGTAGATAGAGTGTTTCTCATTCGTAGAATTAGATAATGTTAAGTGTGGTAGGAACCTTGGAAGTAATCTTGGCCAATCCTTCACTTCAGTAATGTGTTTTCAATGGTTGTTTTGACATTCTATGTACGTAACCTTTAAAATTCAAATGACATTGGTCCAGGCATGAGTTTAATTTAGTTAAGACTCAAAGCACATATGGAGCAGAGAGAACATTTTCTAGGGAAACCTAGAGAATTGTTTGATGGGTCCTTTTTTTTCTTACTTATCTTTAAGACCCACAACGTGAAAATAGGTGTCCTCCTTTAAATGTGTTAGAAAGAGTGATAACACTACTAAGATATATAAAATGTATATTTTATATAAAATTTGTGTTGATAAAGATTCTAAACCTGTTTCAACATATCTCTGTGTGCCAATTTTCTGCAAGCCAACATTTCATAAATCATGTTCAAAACAAATACCAAAAATACATGACTTACATAATTAAACACTGATGTATTAAATTTACACATGGGCATAATCTTTCAAATTTAAGGATATTTATCCATGCCAGGGTCTGTGTATTTGGCAATGGTTGGGGGGGGGGGAATAAATCCTTAACCAGAAGTCCTTTTCTTAATGAGTTCATTATTTAATAGTTTGAGGCCATCACCCTCATGTCACCTTGGGCACCCTTACTGAGTGTTCTCTCTCCCAGAAGTCCCCAATTATCTCTCCCCCATTTAGAAGGTTTAGTCTTGGCTCACGGAGTTTCTTCTGACTAGAATAAGGATGGTCCATCAGGATGGAACAACAATTATCCTGACCCCCCCACTCGCCAAAGAATCTCTTTCTTTATCTGTCACTCACCATCCTTCCGGGAAATAGGATTGATTCTCGTATCACAAAGAGAGAGCACAATCTCAAAAGATTCAATGGTTCTTGGGACCTCTTCTTTCTTTTCCGTAATTTAAAAATGTATTTCCTATTTAAAATCCTTTCCTCAGGAAACTCCTCATTCTTCCAAAACCACTAGTCTTTTCCTCAATCTACCCAAACCCTGCCCCATACTTCAAGACCCTAATCAAGTCTCATCCACTCCAGGAACCCTTCCCTGATCCTCCAGTCCTCTGGGCTCTGCCCCTCCTTTGAATCTCTAATGTGCATACATTCCCACCCAGTTTAGGCCGAGGCTGTATATAAGCTTAGATTTACTTGAATTGTTTCATATATTAGTTTTCTCTTCCTAACTAGAGACTCCTGGGAGGAGAGAATTATGCTTTGTACTATTTTTATATTCCTACAGTGATCAGTAGATTGCAGAGCCCAGAGTAGATGTCAAATACATATGAGTTAATAGATTGATAAATATTACAGTTCATTTCCACTTTGCAAATGATAATAAAGCAATATATCTGCAACTAGCTAGAGCAGATTCATGTCCTCAAAATTACCATTTATAAAATGTTATAAATAAACTTTGCAATAAAATTCATCCCTTCCGATACATTGGCTTAGCTCACAAGCATATAAGGTGCTGATCCCTGCCTTCCAGGAACTCACACTCTCATGAGAGAAAGGCATATCAATAAATTAAAATGCAACGTGAAAAATGTTCCTAAAGAGCAAGGTCTTTGCTTACAAAAGGCCAGGGAGAAAGGAGTACTCCCAAAGGTCTCTAATCAGACTCTACGATCTAATAAGTAACATCCCACACAACTTTCTAGATACAGGTCTGGAACTTTTTCTTCCATTAGCCCTTACTGTATAAATAACCAGGGTACTTTAAAACAGTAAGATTTATCGTTTGTATTGAAGTTCACAGTAAAATAGAACATGGAGATATAAAATAACTTAGAAACAAAAAAATCCTAATGTAAATTGTATCTGAGGAATGTAAATTTGGAAAAACATACAATGTAATGTCATTTTAATGAAAGTAAAGTTTGTTTTTTATTCAAAATAAAAGCCATACTCACCTGCAGCATCTGTCTACTTCAATCATGTGATTTACTGTGGTTTTGCTTTTTCATGCTTGTGCAACTCCTTCCTTGTACATTGCTTGGGGACTGGCATGGGTTCAACTGGCTTTTATTCCAGCCTATCTCTTGGTGTAAAAAATTAGTGTAAGATAAAAACACTGTTTGTTTTTACTTATTTTGCTATCCCAATGTCATATGACAATGTCAAGATCTTGCTGCAGACCAGAGTACACATCAAATGTGTGTCTCAAAACTTTTTGAGCTCATTGTGAATGCTCTTTCTCACATCTCCCTTTTACATTCCAGGGTTTTACTATCTTTGTTAGCTTTGTTTAAAGATCTAATAATTAGATTTCATTTTCTTCCAGAAGCAAGTGACATAACTTGACTCACATGCATTTACTCTTATTTGTACTATAGCTAATGTTAAATTATTTACTTCAAGTTTGTATTTTTTAATTTATATTGCTATTTATAGATAAACTTTAGAACCATTTTAAATGCAGTAATGCTTTTTTAAAGGTACTATTAAATATGTGAACATTTACACTAAAAATAAAAACAAGTTCAGCTGGTAAGTAGTGGCTAGTAGCAGGGGAAAGCAGTAAGACTTACAGATCTGGAAAAGAAGTGTGGAGTAGCAACTTCAATAAAAAGTGGCCCAAAGTAGAAGACAAGCAGGAGATCTGGGGGGGGGGGGGGGAAGAGTAAATAGGTATCCTCTTTTCTTGACTTTTCTAATCATGTTTGATAGTTAAAGCAAAGAATTAGAACATTGTCTAATGAGGTTCTAAATGTGTCTATAGGAAATATTTAAGACAATCAAATTACAGAGCAAAACAGAAATGGCTACTTAATATTAGACAAATTAGACTTTACAACAAAGCATATTACTAGAGAGGAATACTACATAATAACAAAAGGGTCAATCTACCAAAAATATACAATAATGCTAAATGTTCATTCACCAAACAGCAAAGCCACAAAAAAATGCAAAACAAAAATTAGTGGAACTAAATGAAGAAATAGACAAATCCACAAACATAATTGGAGAGTTCGACATCTCTCTGAGTAACAGATTGAACTAGACAGAAAAGCAACAAGGACAAAGAAGAACTCAACAACACCATCAACCAACAGGATCTAATTGACATTTGTTAAACACACCTTCTTTTCAGGTGCTTGTGGATTATATACAACGACAGGCCATATTGTGTTCCTATAAAACAGACTTCAACAGACTGAAAACAAATGAAATCATTTGGAGTACATTCTCTCACCATAATGGACTCAAACTAGAAATCAATAAGAGAAATATAACAGGAAAACTTCTAAACACTGTGAAACTCAACAACCTACTTGTAAATTATCCATGGATCGAAGAGCAAATCTCGAGGTAAGTCAAAAATTATACTGAACTGAATGCCCGTGCAAATACAATGTATCAGCATTTGTGGGATACAGCTAAAACAGTGCTGAGAGGGAAATTTATGCACTAAATTCACCTACTAGAAAAAAGTAAAAATCTCAAACAATAATTAAAGCTATTTCTTAAGAACCTAGGAAAAGAAGAGAAAAACAAACCTAAATCAAGCAAAATGACATATTAAAAATAAAAAGAGAAGAATAAAATTGAAAACAATAAATGATAAAACCAATGAAACAAAGAGCTGTTTCTTAGAAAACAGCTATAATATTGACAACCTCCTAGCAAGATTGACAAAAAAGATGTATATTACCAATATCAGGAATGAAACAGGAGATATCACCATAGACTCTGATGACACCGAAAGGATAATAAGAGAATACTATGAACAACTCAACATAAGTTGACAACGTTGATGAAATTCCCCAGTTCCTCCAAAAATACAAACTAACACAGCTCATCCTACAAGAAACAGATAGTTTTACTAGTATATCTATTTAGGAAATTAAATTTGTAATTTAAAAACTACCCTGCTCAGTCCTCCAGGCCCACAGCGTGAAGTGGAGAATTCTGTCAAAACTTGAAGGAAAAATTAGCACCAATTCTACAAAATCCCTTCCAAAAAATAAAGAGGAAGGAACACTTACTGATTGAAGTTAGTATCACTCAGATACCAAAACCAAGTAAAGAAAGTAAAAGCAAAGAAAGCTAAAGGTTAATATCCTTTATAAACACAGATGTAAAAAATCCCTCACAAAATTTAACAAGTGTTTATTCAGCAAGTTATAAAAATAATTATATGCCACGACCAAGTAGGGTTTATTCCAGAGGTGCAGTGCTGGTTCAATATTTGAAAATCAATCAATATAATATACCATATTAACAAGCTAAAGAAAAATTTATGTGATCATTTCAGTTGAAGCAGAAAAGTCATTTGACACAATTCAACATGACTTGTAATAAAAACTGTCAAAAACAAAACCAGAAATAAAGGTAACCTTCTTCAATGTGATAAAAAGCAACTACAAAAACTACATAACCTAACATATTTTTTAAAAAGCTGAATAGTGTTCCCCTAAAATTGGGAACAAGGCAAGGAAAGTCTCTTTTCACTATCTTTATTCAACATAGTGCTAGAAACTCTACCCACTCCAATCAGGCCAGAGAAGAAAAGAAAAAGCATATAGATAAGAAAGGAAGAAGTAAAAATGTCTTTATCTGCAGATGACATGATTGTGTACATAGAAAATCCCCAGGAATTTTTAAAAACGGTAACACCAACAACAAAGTCAAAGTAAAAAATGAGTTCAGAAAGATTGCAGGACACAAGTAAACAGGAAAAAAGATTATATTACTATATGCTAGGAATCTTTACGTGCACTGAAACTAGAAATGTAATAGTATTTATAGCTGCTCAAAGAAAAGCAAATACTAAGGTGTAAATCTAACAAAATATGCATGGGTCTTATGTGCTAAAAATTCTCCCCAAATGTACTCCTATAAAAATCCCAGCAATAATTTTGTAGATTTAGAAAATATTGTTCTAGGGGTGCCTGGGTGGCTCAGTGGGTTAAAGCCTCTGCCTTCGGCTCAGGTCATGATTCCAGGGTTCTGGAATCGAGCCCCACATTGGGCTCTCTGCTCAGCGGGGAGCATGCTTCCTCCTCTCTCTCTCTGCCTACCTGTGATCTCTGTCTGTGAAATAAATAAATAAAATCTTTTTTAAAAATATTATTCTAAAATGTATGTGAAAGGGAAAAAGAAATGAGAATAGCTAAAACAATCTTGACAAAGAAGAGTAAGGTGGGAACTATCACTCTGCCTGATAGTGAGTTTTACCGGACAGCTACAGTAACAAAGACAGTATGATATTGTTGGGGGGATGAATACATAGATCAACAGGACAAAAAATTCAGAAATAGTACCACACTTATATGTTCAACTGATATTTGCCAAAGGTACAAAAGAAATTCAATCAGCA
Organism: Enhydra lutris kenyoni; assembly: GCF_002288905.1. Classification (NCBI taxonomy): domain Eukaryota; kingdom Metazoa; phylum Chordata; class Mammalia; order Carnivora; family Mustelidae; genus Enhydra; species Enhydra lutris. The sequence continues at coordinate 17,753,431 of NW_019154103.1, forward strand.
AGGATGGACTTTTCAATTAGTACTAGAGCAATTAGACCTCCATATGCAAAACAAGAAACAAAACAAAACCAAAAAAAGTGACATAAACCTAACACCTTCTACGAAAATTATCACAAAATGGATCACAGACATGTACATGAAACTTTAGCTATAAAACTTTTAGAAAAAAACACAGGAGGAAATCTTCAGTAGCTAGGGCTCAACCAAGTCTTCTTAGGTTTAATACTAAAAACAGTGACTCATAAAATTAAAAATTGGTACATGGAATTTCAGTAAATTTTTTAAAATTTTTGTTTTACAAGAGACCTTCTTTTGTTTTACAAGAGATGCAAGAAAATATTTGAAAATCACATATCCAACAAAGGAATAGTACCTAGAATACTCTAAAGAAGTCTCAAAACTCAGTAGTAAAAACCCAATTATAAAATGGGTAAAAGAGGACGCTCAGTAGGTTAAGTGTCTCAGTAGGTTAAGAGGGTGGCTCAGTAGGTTAAGTTTCTGTCTTCAGCTCAGGTCATGATCCTGGGACCCTGGGATCGGCCTGCATGGGGCTCCATGAGCAGCAGGGAGCCTGCTTTACCCTCTCCTGCTCCCCCTGCTTGTGCTCACTCTTTCTCTCTCTGTCAAATAAATAAATAAAATCTTTTAAAAACATGGATAAAAAACATGAAGAGAGAGTTCACCAAAGATAATCTACAGATGGCAAGTAAGCCCTTGAAATAATACTGAACATCACTAGCCATTATGGAAGTACACATTAAACCACTATCATGCTACTACCTGCCTATCAGAATGGTAGAAATAAAAAAATTAGTGATAATGCCAAATGCTGGCAATAATGCAGAGAAACAGTCATTTATATATTGCTGGTGAGAATATAAACGTACAACTACCCTAGAAGAGGGTAGCTAAACTAGAGAAGCTTCTTAAAAAACACAATTACCATACTATCCAGCAAATGCCCCCTTGGGCACTTATGCCAGGGACATGAAGATATATGGACACAAAAATTCTTATATGAATATTTATAGCGATCTTATTGTAACAGCTAAAAACTGGAAACAACCCAGATATTCTTTAACAGGTAAATGTTTAAACAACCTGTGGCATAATCATGCTTTAGAATACTATCCAGCAATAAAAAAGGAAAATGTGTTGATACAAGCAACAACTTGAATGACTCTCCAGAGAATTATATTGTGTGAAAAAAGCCAGTCCCAAAAGGTTACATACTGGAAGATTCTATTTATGTGCCATTCTTGAAAGCCTAAAATTAGAGAAACATTCCCCATAGGTTAGTGGAGAACAGGACAGAGAAGAGAGAAGGAAAGTAGCTAAGCCTATGAAACTACAAGACAAGGAATCACTGTGGTGATCGAAATATCCTATAACTTGACTATATCAGCGTAAATGTTGTGGTTGTGATATTATACTATGATGCTGCAAGATGTTACCATTGAAAGAAAGAGGTGAAGAACACATAGATCTTTCTGTGTTATTTCTTAACAGCTGCATGTGAATCTACCATTATCTCAAAATAAAAAGTTAAATTTTAAAATAAGTCAATGTAATGGCTGTCAGCTTTTCAAATATTAAACACAAAGACTAGCTACGTCCAGAAACATGAAGAAGAAAACTAGGCTTCTCCCTTCCAAATTATCTGCCTAGCAATCTAAGACGAGAAAGGAATTGGGAGTATAATCTCAACCATTGTATTTTACTACAGAGTCAATAAATTTTTAAGATATGTTAATCTTATATAAATAGTAATGGGATAAAACAGATAAAAATTATAAAAATGTAATTAATTAATTAATAGGCACAGATGGTTACATTGAAAAATGTATAGACATACAAAAAGAATAGATTTTGAATTTTAGGTAGCCCCAAATTAAGGGTTCAGTCAGGATAGACACTTTTTAAGTAGACTCATGTGTTTTCGTTTCATGAAATTATGCAGCAGTTTAAATTAGAACAGATGAAAAACAAAGAAAAAATGAATTCTGATGTACTTTGCATTTATAAAATAATATCAGAGTTGATATATTTATGATAAATTCCGCATACATCACTCATCGTGTCCGCACTTATGAGAAACATCCTCTTTCAACCAAGGTCACATTGTACCAGACCTGCCTTGAGGTAAAACCAAATCACTACAAAATTAGCTCAGGAAATAAATCACCTAACTTCAGTTTTGCTGATAGAGGTAGGTAGGTAGGTAGGTAGATTAGTGAACAGATAGGTAGGGAAGGAGGGAGGGAAATAGAGATAAGTAATGCTGGACAGTTGGTTTAAATGTTTGGGCTAAATCGAGTGATTGGTTTAACTGGTCACTTTACAATGTGAACACACTTAACAGAGGAGTTATACAAGGAGCAGATACTCAGCGGCTCCTTTGAGTGAAAGGACTGAGTTAGCATTTAACTAGCCTAGTCAGTTAAGTCAGAACAGTCACCGTGGTTGTGTTGTACAGGTAAGTCTCAGTATTTTTAAAACCATAGATATATTGTGGATCGCGGCACCAACTTTTTTAAAAAGATAATAAATACTTCAGAAATTTGAAGTCCTTTTGTCACTGATCCTTAGCAACATTTTTAGATTTAAGGAATTAAAAAAGTAGGAAAAATCAGCATGTTATTGATTCATATTTTTCTTTCCTGGAGATTAACTCCTCACCTCCACCCTTACGCTCCATTCCATCTTCAACCACCTTTGTTCAGGCTTTCATTGCTTACACTTAAATGCCCTGCAACCTTCTGTCTGGTCACTCTGACTCTCATTGATTTCCCCTCCAATCCATTCTGAGCCATCTATTTCTTAAAAATACCTTTTTTCCATTGGGGCACCTGGGTGGCTCAGTGGGTTAAAGCTTCTGCCTTTGGCTCAGGTCATGATCCCAGGGTCCTGGGATTGAGCCCCACATTGGGCTCTCTGCTCAGCAGGGAGCCTGCTTCTTCCTCTCTCTCTGCCTGCTTCTCTGCCTACTTGTGATCTCTGTCTGTCAAATGAATAAATAAAATAATTTTTAAAAAATACATTTTTCCATTTTTCACGCCCCACCTGAGGACCCCCATCATGACTTAGTACTGTCAGCCTCCCTAGCCCTTCACAATCTCTTCCAGTCCCCTTACTTACTGAGCCTTGCTTCTGGCAGTCCACTCCCAAATTATACTTCACCCCGGGCAAGCCAAGTGTCCTTCCTTGCCCCTGTGCATACTCAAACCCCTCAGGTCAGATTCTCCTGCCATAGAATATTCCCGGACCTACCGCACTACGTCGTCCTCAGCCTCCCTCTCTAACCCCCATTCTACCCATACTGTCATGCCCAACTCAAGACCACCATCTCCAGAGAGTCCTTTTGACTTCCCAGTCCATGTCCAAAGTGAGCCTGAGTTGTGCTCAGAATGAAAGCCAGTCGTGTGCCCCCTTCATTGTCTTCTTACTCATTTTCTTCCTCATCCACTCTCCAGAAATATATTGAGCACTTCTGTGTGTCTAACGTACTTTGGTAATTATAGCGATTCTCTCACATCCTTTAGTTTATAGTCTATGATTATATATTTGGCAAATAAAATCAATCAGGCCTTATCTTCTTTCCCAGACTCCTCAGTCCCCAGCAGGACAGTTGGTATATCATCACCACCATTAACATCACCAACATCAAATATTAACGGAGCTTTTTCTACCTCGTGTCAGCCCTCTCCTCAGTGCGGGAAGCTAAGAGATGTAAGACACAGCCTTGCAGTGGCAGCTCAAGCAGGGAGTAAAGTGCCAAGTGCACGGTACGCATAAGGGTGGAAGAGCAAAAAAACAGAAGCGAGCACGGAGAAAACATGGTAGAGGTGGTAAGGGCTCTGAGGGTTTCATCTTTTTTCAGAGGATCCTGCAGTGCTCTATCCAGATGTCCTTTTTGAGGACTGATACACCCACTTCGGGCTGTCAGGAACATCTCTATCAACTGTAACACCCCTGACTGGGGACTGCCTTCAGCTGCAGGGACCTCCCCTACCCAAGGTGAGAGAGGCAACTCACAGCCAATGACTGGCTTATTGAGGGAAACAAAACTACAGGCTCCTTTGCCTTGATTTGAGTCAACTCTGAAGAGCCATCCAGCCTCAGGAATCCTGCCATGATCAGCTGAGGCCTCCCCTGCAATGGATGGCCATCCAGCTGCTCACTCTACCCAATACTACTCTGCTTCCTTCTTTACTTCTTTAAACACGTGGCCCAAGACCACTCTCCAGTGAAAGCTGGCCATGCAACTCCCCACCTCACAGTCTGGTTCCAGGGAACCCAATCTCTGTTCATGCTGCTAAGAATGTGGTTACTTACACAGCTCTTAGGTGAAATGAAGTTCTAGGTCAGAACACTACAAGACGGATGTGTTATCTTGTGTTTACTTTTCCAAAGTTCTTGAAGTAGGTGGAATTTTTTTTTTACCTCTATTTCTACAAAAGACAGTGAAGAGTAGGGAGGTAAAATGTTCAAGATCGCAAACATAAAATAGCAGATCCAAGACTCAAACCCTGACCTTCCTAATCTTATCCAGAGTCCTTCATCCCACACCAGCTTGGAAAAGTGCCCTGGTTTTAAGAAAACACCATGAACATCAAAAGAGTCAAATTTGGGTTTTTATTTTCTACCAGTTATTAACCATGTGACTTTGAGCACATTATTTAACCTCTCAGGACTTTTCTAGGCAGTTCTGTGTCCATATAATGGACCTAAGAATACCTCCTCAGAGCTCATATTATAATAAAGATTAATTGAAACAGGGAAGGCACCATTTCCCGTTCTCATGGAGGAATGGTGGTATATAATTTCAAGTAAGTTTAGAGTATTTAAACTGTAGAGAAGATGGAATGTTTTCCTGATCATCTTATTGAAAGGGACCTTTCCTTTTGATCATCTCCACTAGAGTGATCTCTTATTTCTCTGGAATTCCATACTCTGGTGTTCACATGGCTGACACAGACTATTGTTAGTTGCTCTGGAATTCTATAGTCTGTATGTTTTCTTAGAAATATAGATATGTTTTAAAGGCATAAGCCTTCTTTTACTGTTACTGGCTTCAATTTGCCAAACAGTGTGTAAGGTCCTTGAAGACCTGACTAGTCTTAAGAATCTTTAGACCCTACTATGGAGGGCACGTATTGCATGGAGCACTGGGTGTGGGGCATAAACAACGAATTCTGAAACACTGAAAAGAAATTTAAAAAGTAAATAAAAATTTAAAAAAAACATCTTTAGACCCCTTCCTCCCCTGTGAACCTAGATCAGTAAGAGCCACACAGCAAATGCTACATTGACATATGTGGACTTCGTGGTATATACTGAGTAAACAAATGCCCGGCTGGTCTCTGCCAGCCCTGGTAAGCAGTCACATGAAGGAGAGAAGAGAATACATTCAGGCTTCTCTGGAAGACATAGAAGAAGGGTAAGCAAAGGAAGCAGCTAATTGAAACATACAACCTGCCCAATAAAAGAATGTGAACTTGTGGATGTCAGAGTCTACTTGCACTAACTATCAACTAAATCACTCATTCTCCTGGGTAAGAGTACAGGGGGAAACAGGAAGTACTCATCCAGTGCTGTTCCTTCCTGCAAAACATGAAAACAAAGAGGACCAGGAAAAGAGTTCTCCAATAGAACACACTTCCAAACATTAATCAGTCAAGCCAGAAATAAAGGCTTTTGCTGAGATGGAGGATGGGGTGGAAATGCTGCTGTAGGAAATGTGATAGGGAGTCAGCAAAAGAATTGTGAGCAGCCATAAAATTAGAAAGCATGACTCTGTACAGATCCAGTCAGAATAGTTTTGTGATTTTCTATAGCAACATTCAACAGCCCAGCTGTGTGATGAGAGAAATAGTAAAGATGACCCTGGGTAGGGTAGAGAAATTCTCTTCCCTTGTTGATTCCTTGTGCATGTTCTTACATTTAAATATATATGACAGAGTAGCACTAATTAGAAATATTAGCATATTGGATCATAGGTCTTATCCTTTAACCAGAGAGGTAGTATAGCAAAGCTCTTAAGAGAAAAAGCTTGACACACTAACAGCCCCACGTTTGAATTTAGTCCCTTCTCTAATCAGTAGTAGGTCTTTGAGAACATTATTTAACCACACTGTATAAATACAATAGTACATGTCCCTTAAATTAATTGTGAGTATTAAATAAAACAATGCATAAAGCATTTAACGCAGTGCTTAGAAGTACAGAATAAATGTTAATAATAAATGGGAAGGAGCAGAACTTGAAATTCACAAAAATAAGCACGACTTGCTTTGTAAGTTATAAAAATTAGATCAGAGTTTATAAGACTGGTACTTATCATAATTTATATTTAAATACAATTTACTTGCTTATTGCTTGCTCCACAACTAAACCATAGATTCCAAAAAGGCAGAGACCTTCTCTGTTTTGGCCAAATTATTGCCCAAATAAAGTACCCAGCATATAGGAATTAATTAATCAGCTAACTAAAATGAGCTTGGTATCAAGCTAGGAGAGTACCACAGAAATATTTTATTAGGAACTTTACCTTGTATGTCCATATCACTCTACTAGTCCACACTGATTCAAAAAAATAAATAACATAAACAATGGATTAATTAAACCTTCTGAATTGCTACAGTTAGCTGACTTTCCTTTCCTGAACAAAAGGCAAGCCTCCATCTTCTTGGTACTGCTAATCTTTCAGTGGCTTCTCCCTCCTGGGTGAATTTCATCTTCCACTGGCCAGATAGAGGGAATGAGAGTGTTCATGATGTGTGTACACATGTTGTTGTATGTTCTGTTGTGTATGCTCATGTGTCTTCTCTCATCAGCATAATGCTTTGCTATTGTCAACCAGAGCTGTCCCCTCTTCCTACTTACATTTCTCTCCATTATCCCTAGTTACTCTCCATAATCACCACCTTGAATTCTCTGTACAATGTGACCTCTCTAACAGACTCTTGAACCCTCCAACAACGTTAGCCAAACAATGTAATCAGTAGCATGGAAAACTGTCCCTCTTTCACACTTTTCCCAAAATTGTGATTAGAGTATGCAGGCAAGCATTTTACGGTGATCACTTTTAAAGCAAAACTCCTAAAGCATCTTTGAAAGTAAAAATTGTGAAGGGATACCAGATGTCAGGTAGGCAAAAGCAACCGAGATAGGGAGCTACTATCTGTCTTGTTAACTGACATGGTTGTGCCAGAGTTCTCAGCTTTGCAGGGCTCATTTTTACATTTTGAATTCGTGAGAAACAACTAGAGGCTTCACATCTGCTTTTGCGAACTGCTGTTTACTGGAGAGAGCTTCTTTAGTTTAACATTGCTGGATTATAAAACAATATTTATTTATTTTCTTATTGCCCTTTCTAGTAAATAACCGATCTTACCTAAAAATGGCTGAGGCAACCCTAAATGTTTGTGAATCAAGCACCAAATGACACCCTGCCAGCATCACTGACCTTCCCTGAACACAAGGAATCCTTCTCCTGAACCATCCACAAGGGCACTTGGATCTGCACAGCTCTGAGAATATGCAGCTGGTAGAACTTAGATCGCATTTGTTGTGTATTCCCTGCTATTTTTTTTTTCCTAGTTCGTCTCTTGAATGTACCCCTTAGGATAGATCTTAATCTACAGTGGCTTCTGTTTGGGAATTAAGTACTACGAATATCAAGGAGAAGATTAAATAATTCCTTTTCTAAAAATAAACAATTTCAAAGTAAAGAAATTTCAAGGGTGTGATTAAAGATGTCCCATTGGCTGAAATAAATATTTTAATGTATTTATCTGACTAATTTTTCCAAGTCTCTATTGGTAGTAAAGAAAGGGTAATTTCCAAACTATCGATTTATTTCACCTTCAGTCAAATTTTTAAAAGATTTATAAAAATTTATTTTGGTTGATTTAAACCGACATAGCCACATGAGTAATGCAGTTTGGCCATTGACTGATATTAAACAAAAGTCACCACATCACTGGGTCACAATCCACAGGCACAAGGGTGTTCTTAGATGAAAGCTCTCTTCAAAATTAGGTGAATGCGCTCAATCTCATACAGCAATCAACCATTCAAAGATGAGGTAATTCAAAAACAGAGTAAATACATAGTCTTTAGAGAAACAACTATATATACAGAAAAAAATAATCAGCATCAATATATCAGATATAAACAACAATAATGTATAGTCAAATACTTGGAAAAAATTCAAGTACACTTTCTTTGGGGACAGTATGCTGATTCCCGAAGAGATTATGAATGACTTGGCTAGCTGTTTTGTTTCTTGAAGAACAATTATATACTTTAAAACCAAAACTATGATTCTGTCATTATTTCATGCCCTTGTAGTGTTTATTAATTATCATATACTATAGATCCTCCCTTAAGTGAGGCGTTTTCTAGGAGACTATTGGAGTATTATTCATTCAATTGCAGCGATAACTGACCCAGTAGAACGCTGGTGTTCTCTACAGTTTAAAGTGGCTTCCAAAGTGCTATCTGTTCAGAGAAGGATTTTTTTTTTTTTAAGAGAAACAATAAACCTCTTGAAATCAGTTACATAAGCATTCATGCAAAGTCAAAGTCTGCTACGTACAAAGCACCGTATTAGATACTGAGAGAGACATCCAGGAACATTACATTTTCAAAGGGAAGAGGAGAAATGAACACAAGTAACTCTAAACCAAGGCAGAATATAAACACGATATATTGGTGCTTTAAACAATGCACCATAGGAGGAAACAGGAAAGATGTGTAACTTGGAGGCTGGGGGTTGTCTTCAGCTGGAGAAAGGGCTTATTTACTATTAGTCGTTACTTTAAAGAGTTTCTTTTGTTGTAACAAAAATAAATGTCATCCAGAAGGTACCACGGACCTGAATAAATGACGAAATACAACCAAAACTCTACACAAACCATTGGTGATAGACTCACTTACAGGTCCTCACCTCCCGACAGACAGTCTCGAGCTTGTACACAGTTAACCCTCCCCGAAGCCCCATAGGTACCCTCCGTTCAGGCTGAATCACACACCGAGATGCATTTTCAGTTTTCAGCACGCGCACCCAGGACTGTTTTAATCTCTTGAGATGTACATGAAAAACCAGTATTCTAAGTACTTAAGGACTAAGGCAATGTTGAAAATCAAAAATTTTAGGTTTGTCCCACTACTCATGTCTAATTGCACTGTTATATCCTCCTCTTTTCCCCTTTTTTCCTATAGAGCAGACTAATAGTTTGCAGAAGCCCTGCTTGTGCACGAGTTTTAAAAATAAGGTCTAAATTGGAAAAGATTGAATTTGCGAGAATCAATCGCCTAATATGCCAATAAAAACCAACAACTAAATTCCAACAAAGGTCCAACAGCCTTCTCCTGGTCTCTTCCTAAATGCTTAGTGTGCAGTTCTGACTGTAATCTAATAATTGCTTTTCTGATCCAAATATCAATACTTAATGTTTATCACCAGAATGCCAAGTTAGATGGCCTGGCCTCCTCCTCCTCCTAATAAGAAAAAAATGACCTAAGCACTAGCCAGGCTTTGATGAAGCAGGGAGTGAACTGAAGGGAGCCTCCTTCCGCCAACACAGCAGCAATGTGTTTTCTGTCTCGACTAAACTTCCACAAATTTGTAATTTATTTGGAAGAATATGTTGCAGATAAGCAAAAAAAGGCATCTGGAAGCCTTCTTGCCAAATGGTAACTTTCTGGAAGGTTCCTCATTTAGAAGTAATTTCTGGAAAATTTCTTGATTAATACAAATCCGTGAACAAACTTAAAAATGATGGCTTTGTTATTGCTTTGGCACAATATGTGAACAACACTGCGAGTGCTGCCAAAACTCTGAGAGCTCTTTCATGCGGATTATGGTCTTGTTTACAGATCCAGCTGTACTGAGGCCTTGTCCATGGTGGTAACCTAACAATGTTCCCAGTGGGGGTGCCCATTAGGGGAGGGGAGACTAACTGAAGTTTAGTTTGTTTAAATTGAGCAAGAATGCACAGCGGCACTCAGATCTTTGGGGAATGTGTTGGAAGCATACCCTTTCTGGGATCTGTTTTCGTTTATTTAAGGGGGATGTTTGCATTGCTCAAAAATTGCAATACACAAACTTGCCATACAAAATGCCTTCCAAATGTTTACTGTGGTCTATACAGAAGTGAGCAGAAAACACAAATAATACAAGACCGAAGTGAAAAGCTAAATGAAAAGGGTAACTGCTGACCTCTGAAATTTTTACTAATTAAAAACTCAAACTACTTTCTGTGATATATGTGTGTGCATACACACATTAAATATATTCCCAATATGACCATATAAATTAGATGGGAAAGGTAAGCAAAACACATCGAAGAATGTGAATCTCAAACTCTCGGAAACTAGCTTTCATTAATAGGACACTTATGCAAATATTTTCTTTTCACTGCTTTGCATAGATTTGTTTACATGAATTTTACTGGGATTTTATTTAACAGGCTCTAATGACAAAATAAAAATTGGGTTTTTTTCCTCCAAAAATAAATGTGAGAAACAATAGCATTACACATTTTCTCACCTTTGACAAAAAAATTTAGCAAGATTTTGGTGGCTGCATGTTATTACCAAAAAAAGAATTGGGAATATTAATTGCCTCTACATTAACTTTCTGACATTTATGAAGTCCATAAATGAAAGTAATCTGTTCAGAAGCCGCTTTCACTTTTCCTGCTTTCTGTCCTTTCTGCTAAGAGAGGATCAGGAATAGACCAGCGAGACCCCAGGCTGCTGAGCCCCTTGGCCGAAGGCTGGTAGATAAAGGCCTCCTCAAGTGTTTCCTCCCTGACACCCACCGAGAGGCCACAGCACTTCTGTCGTGTTAAAAATGTATCGAGCTTGAAGTTCATCTCTCAGATATCATTTAGGTCAAAATAAAACTCTTCCTGGAAAACTCATGATTCAGTTTTTAACCTGAATTCAGTTTTGTCCAAGTAATTTTCATCAGAGGATTTATTTTATACTTGAATCAAAAAGTGTGTATTTTTTTAAAAACACGATTGTCATTTCTCCAAAAAAAATCCATTTTAGTATGTAATTTCACTATATAATATTATCCTGGATATATGTAAGTCAGTATTTTCATTAAACATACCATAGTCTCTTGTTATAATGTAGAAATCTTACTAACGTGTAAGAGAAAAAATATAAAATTGCCCATTTTTCATAAAACTGCTCAGCCATTTATGCCATGCTTTCATATTTAGCATTCCCACAGGCAAATGGCATGTTCTGCAGCTCTGTCCATGAAGAAGATGCCACATGTTCCCCACACTATTACCAAGCTTCAAGATCAGGGATGGAGGACACAGGGATATCGCCATGGCCACTGGCTCACAGAGCCATCTTTTTTTTCTTATTAATGATTTTTACCCTGCAAACATTTTCTTTGAAAGAACTACCTTGTATGTTAACAGTTTTTGAATCAAAATTAACTAGTAAAAAGAAATATAATAAAATGTAAGGGCAAAGAACACAGCCTCAGCCTACCTAAGTTTTGATACCAAGGCTTCTTCTACCCAGCAACGATGAACCTTAGGACAAGTTACATGCCATGTCCATGTCTCAGTTTCCTCATCTATAAAAATGGACTGAATAGTGGTAACTTTTCCACTGGATTGTTTCGAGGATCAAATAGAATAATACACATACAGCTTTACTAAAGTGCCTGGAACACGGTAAGCCCTCAATAAATGCAATGTATAAAACTAATACTGGGTAGATGAGCCATTAATTTTGGTTGAGTTAATTTTTAAATTATTTTTAGTACCTTCCATGTTTGGAAGCAGTTAATAGAGACATTTTAAAAAATACCAAAGACTATGTTGGCACAGTATTACTGCAGGTATTTCATAATTGTTCTGATAATATCATACAGCCAAATCTGGAAATATTTAGAAACTATTAAGTTTATGAAAGTCAGACCTGACCGAACAGCTTAGAAGCAAGCTTTTCAACCTACTATTTTTCAGATTTCCTTGGGAATAATATTGTGAGGTTAAAACAGAACAAAGGATAGATTGTGACGCAGTCCTGTGGACCTATAACTAACATCAATAAGGATAAGTTTAATACTCAACTATTTTCCAGAAGAGTGTGTTCAGTATGTAGTTGTTCTTTGTTGTGAACTACTTTCTTGCATTCAAAATTTAGCACGTATTCTCTACTGACAACTTAATTTCAAAATACAATTACCAAACGTACTAAATAAACCCTTCTAAACAAGTCTCTTAATATCTACAAGAAACTGCCAAATGCGTCCATACTCTGAGTTTCCTCAAAATGGTGTCCATAAGACTCCTTGAATTAGCACCAAAGATGGCGTTCTGTGTTTCTGGGCTGAAACCTCTCCATACTTTCAATGTTACCTTAGTTGAGACCGAGTGGGTTTCTTAAACAGGCCAGGAGCAGGGGAGAGATAAGGGTGCTTGAGTGCCAATCTCAGGGGTATATCGTTATGCATAAAGTATTTCCTATTCATTATTCTTACTTGCTCCCAAGGACACAGATGACATGGGGTAGCAGGAAAACAAGTACCTTTTAAAAAACATTTTCATGTTTATAATTTCATGATTGAAAAATAAAATCAATGTTTTCATTTTCTAGAGATGAACTATGGAGTCTCTTTATTAGCTCATTGGATTAAACCAGTTAATAAACCACACAAGATGTTTTAAAGTACCTATCAGATATAGTCCCATAACTTTTAAAATAATCTTGTCCAAATCAGCACCCCCCTATTTCCATATGTACTGATGAGATTGATGAGATCGTGACACATGCTGACAGAAGCTGAGAGACCTGGGGGGTAGGGGGAAAAGTTACCGTAGCATGTGGAAGAGCTACTGGGTATGAACGTTTCTCCTGAAATTGCAAGTTCACCCAAAACATTGCCAAATCTCTGTGCATAGTAATTCAATAAATGTTTCTCAAAATCAGGTTTAAAAAAAAATCTTTCCTCTATACCATTTCTTTATTTTTATTTCTTGAGTGTGGAGGCCTAGTCATTGACTCTTTAGGATTCAAAGTCATTTTGGAGGAAAAAAAGTATTCTTTACCATTGTAGTGAATCATTCATAGCTAAAGGCGGCCTTTGTTCTCAGTCACCGGTTAGACTGCACTTTCATAGCCTAGTGCCTTCTACCAGAGCCCCTTGATAGAGTTACATAAATGATGGAAGATGCATGAGACGTGAAGGTGACATGTGCAGTCTCCAGGAGGAAACTGATGCCCCGGTTGCTCGCTAAGGAGCCATCCTGGCGTTAGCCGCGTATGCAGCCATCCAGCTGCCCTCCCAGCTGGAAGGAAGGTGTTAAGCAGCAGCTGTCAGCAGAAAGAGATAGGAAGGGGAATAAAGTCTCTCCAATTCACAGAAATAAAAATTGTTAATGAAAAGCTCCAGTACCGTACCCTGATAGCTGCCTTCTTGGCAAAACTTAGGACTTACTTCCTTGAAACTTCTTTAGCCTTCCGGCTTATCAATTTCCAGGCAATGCGTTCCCAGCCACCACCTGTGAAGTGAACCAGAACAATCTGAGGTTAATTCACCTCTCCCAGGCAATCATACAAGTTTGTTCGTTCATAGATTCAACAATGAAATTGTTACTGATTAGTCCAAGTCAAAAATCTGCACTTTCGTCATTTCAAAACGATTTAATTACCTTTTTCTAATGCAGTATATATGCTCCATTTGCCAAGACAAAAGAGCTATTATTCAACCCGAAAAAAATATTGCTGTAGCAAGCCCAGTAACTTAATGTTTTCACTGCTGAACTGTCAAAACGCGAACATTCCCACCCCTTGAAAAAATGGAAGTATGGAACTATAGTATAACCTTCACTTTTATAGTAAGAGGTTTCTAGAATATGACAAAGAAAACATAGCAATTTCAGCCAGGTCATAATTTAGTATAAAATAAAACAAGACATTTAAACCCGAGGAGGGCAAAAAAAAAAAAATTCTAAGAGTGGTAGAACTATCAAACTATGTGTGCAATTTCCTTGTGCTCAAATTGCATTTTCTCCCTTCAGTGTTATATGGAGCAGGGTCTTGCCCTCTAGATTAGAGACTTTTGCATTAGAGGAAACTAGGTTATGTCTTCCACTGTCAGAGACAGAAATTATGAGCTGGAGTGCATTTTAGCCAGTCACTCTGAAAAATGTTAGCCCAAGGGGGTAATAATTAGAACTGTTTTTGTCAGGTGACTGCATTTTAAGCAGTGATGTGTCTGAGAATCTAGCTGAGGGGTTTAATATAAATATAAATATTTTTTTCAGTCAGCATTGTGGCTTGGTTTTTTTTTTTTTTTTGCCTTGCTTTTTATTTCAAAAGTAAGCACTTTTCAGGAATTATCAGCTAAAACCTCCTGCAGTTTAGTATTATGGTGACCCAATAATATAATATAGCCAGTAGAAAATGATACTCAAGCAATCTGAGAAGTTAATGCATAAAACTATAAACTAACTCATTATGAGATCATCATGTATTTATGGAAACAAATAACTAGTCTGTATACATTGTTTCTAGGAATCTGAGCACAGACATAGAACAATTTCACTTCTAAATTATTATCTTACTTATTTAAGTCATTATTTAATACAATTTAATGTTGTAGTTACCACAAATAAATTTTAAAAATAAAAATGTAATTTATGGGCTTTCGGAATACTTCACTCTGGTATGGCCGCTCTGGGGTCAGGGTCCCATAGCAGGGTGGGTAGCCTAGGAGTTCTGTTATTATTTATTAAGTCGCCCAAATCTGAATATACCCTCTTTTGACAAGAACGGATCATTTTAATATTTGTTCCCATTACAAAAGCATTATGGAAAGATGGGGATGGATGGAAACAATCTCTTCTCCTTTAGCTTATAAAGTTTAATAAAGACTATCCTTTTGTTCTTACAATAACCCTCGCTTTACAAATAAATGAATCACTTTAAATTATCAGCTTCTCGGAACACAAGACCTTGTTTTCTATAGGTTCTTAAAAACACCACACAGACCTTCCCATAATAACATAAATAATGAATAATTATAAGCGCTTTCTCCTGAAAATTAGCTTACCCTATTCTCTATCACATGAAACCATAAATGTAGTAATTCAAAAGTAACTTATTTTCTGGGACTGTTCTACTTCATAGAAGGACAGACTGATATTTTAAATATTCCTTCTAAAAAGGGTTCAGGTGGAAAAATTTTGTTCTCATTTATTCTAACCAGTTAGGAACATGACGCCTTTCATAATATCAGGAGATTCTGAAGAAGCAGCTTGTGAGGTGGCTGCATCCCTCCACCACAGAACTCATCGTATCTTGCTCTGCAGCACCCAAGATACTCCCATCTCCCAGTCTGAACCTTAAGTGGCTGGTGAAAAAGACTGCTTTACGTTCTCTAGCAAGGCTAAATCTCTCCTCTCAACGGACTTTACACCACTCTCTCTTTTTCCCAAGACGCTATCTGGGTAGAAGGAGATGATCTCCTGTCCTAATAGTGACAGAGGAAGGACTTCTGGCCTGTGTAGTAGCATCCGGGTCTTCGCTGGCCTCTGCTGGTGTGTTCCCCCAGTGTACCGAGTTACTGAGTATTCTGTGCTAGTGTCCCACGTGTTATGTTTTGTACTGCCTGGTGCTTTGAGGGTTTTACAGAAGGGAGGGTGATGGTAGCACCTCTTCCCAAAGACCTCAGATTCTCTTATCACTTTCTTTAACAAGGTCCTTAGCCTCTATAGCATCCTTGCCCTGATCCCGAGCTCCCTGCATTCCAAGGATTTTCTTAGTAATAGGAGATTAAAGAATTTACAGATTCCCCTGATACCCTTGTGGACCATGGGAAACCAGGGGCATTATTCAGCCCTCATGTCTTCTTTCAGTTATTCCTAACTTACCAGCCATATGGCAACATATTGGTGTTATACCGTGATAACTATGAGACTTCAGGGAATTTGAAATTCTCCTAGGATAAATAGATCTTGAAATAAGTAGCAAGCTGAACCTAACCCCCATCTCATGAATCCCACCATTTTAATTGGATTTCTTTTTGTTATCGCTCACTTTACTCGAACCCAAAGGCTTTGAACTCCATGTTGTACTAATTCAAGGGCACTCTCATCCAACCTCATATCCCTCTTCTGTCTTCCTTCTTCTCTAAACTCCTCATTTTCTTTCTCTTTCTGTCAAGATTGCCACCATCTTATATCCTCTTCTTTCTCTCAGTTTAATTCACTCTCTCCTTCACTGGCTTGATTGTGGACAAGCTTCAGGAAATAAAGCAGATTATCAAGGAGAGATAAGACAACGAGACCTGTGCTGGAGTATGTTGTCTCTTGGCTCCTCCTTCATTTTCTCTACCCTCTTTGGTACCTCATGGGCAGGAAGCTTGCAGAGCTGGACTTCCCAGACTCCCTTGCCGCCTGACTGCCTGTTAAGTTCTGCCAGTGGACTGGCATGAAACTGAGGAGGAAAGAAGCCTTTTGTCCCCAGATTCTATCGGCAGTTTCAGCTGTCACAATAGTGACAGGTAAGCATGGTTCCAAGTCGTACTCGGGTAACTTGGGGCCCACACCGGCAGCCTCAGACTCTACAAAACATCATTTTCACCTTTGGGCCTCTGGGCCTAGGGGTGGGGAGTGCTTCCCTACAGATACTTCTCTCTCGATAACCTTCCCCATCCGTGCCTCTAGCCTTTCCAGTACTTTGTAACTATATTAACTCTTCTCGAAATTCTTCAAATGGATTCTGTTGGTCTGATTAAACACTGCCTATTTAAACAAGTCAATCACATCAGCTTTATTACACTTGTACAAAGTCTACCTGTTGAAGTCTTTTCGGTTGCCTTCTTTTTTAACTGGTAGTCGTAAAGAATGGGAGGTAAGCTTTTGGAGTAATAGTCACTAACTGTCATAACTCCCCCAAGAGAAGTTTTACTCTTATAAGGTAATGTCTCCACCAGGACCTAGAGGGTATCTACAGCTGCAAATGAGAAACATTAGTTATTACAGCTCAGTTCTTTGCCGTATATTTCCGTAAGTCACGTGTTGCCTATACTCCTTCTAAAATACCTTCAGGTGCAGGAAGAAACACCAAGCACATTTCTGGAGTCTTGCTCTCACCTCTCTGATGATTCCCCTCGCCTCTCTAACATAGGGAGATGAGAATGATGAAATTCTACCTTTCTTGCCTTACTCCATCTAGCACACGGAGACTACCATTCACTTACTTCCAAATTCCTCTGACTCTGAACAAATTGTAGTCCAAGGTGCCAGGATGCCAAGGCCATTAATCACCTACGGTAATGAGGAATGTCGCAGTCTAAGGACTCCGAGAGCAAGTAAAGGATACACATACACACATTCAATTACTCGTCTATTTTCCGTTCAAGTCAGGGGCCTGTTAAGTGGAGGAAACAGGTTGACTTTTTATCTTTATATCTCTAGGCCTGTTTTATCCCCAAGTCGAAAGGCATGCGAACAGCTTTTAGGATTTTTATAGACTTAGAACCATGTAATTATAGAAGTAAAAAGAACATTAGAAATCATATTATTTTACCTCCTCATTTACACATGATTATCTCTACGACAACATTCATGACTCCAACCATGATTTTTTTTTATCTTTCCAACTGATCTATGAACTCCTTGAAGATAGGGTCTGTGGTTTTTATCTTAGCTTCTGTGCCTAACACAGTGTCTACAGCACAGGAAACATTCAATAAATGCTTGTTGGACAGAAGTAGATGAATGGATGGAAGAGCCAATGGATTAAAGAAGGAATGTATGAGTAAGAGTTGAATATCCTGTCTAAGCTATAAGCAGCCTGGTAAGGATTAAAGAACATCTAGTATGTTTTCTAATTCCAAGTCCAGTATTCTTTTTACTGACTCTCTTCTGACTTAACATTTTAAATGCTTCCATGGAAAACAAGGTTTAGTCCTTTTGCCTTCAGAGCAAATGTTCAGATGTGGATGAAACAAGGAAATGTGCCATTCCACCTGCCAGGGAGAGAGAAAGGAAGGGACCCAGGACCTAGCACTGGGTTCAGAAGCCCCAAGACCAGTTGCAAGGGAGAAAACTCAGGCAAGCAGGATAGAAAAATCATACTGGATATAGCTGCTCTACACCAATTTCCTCTGTGGTCACTCTGCACCTATTGATGGAAAACATACCACATATAAATAGCTTGATGTTCTGAATTTTCACCTGGGGAGAGAAAAGTTCAATATCTGTCTACATTATCACTATTTTTCCCCAGGAACAGTACATCTCACTTACACAAATTTTGAAAAAGAACAAAGGACCGTAAGGTATGAAACCGCTCTTTCAGAATCCAAATGCTCCAGAAACATCACAGATTTTTAAGGTATGATGTTTAGGGAAAATAGATTCAATTGGTTACTCTCTCAACATGTAACCTGTTTCGACCAAAAAGTAAATAAATGAATAAAAATGGGAAAATAAGAGGATAAACAAATGTCACTAAAAGATAAATACTATTAAAATTCTGTTACAAAAACACTTGAATTCCTTGGTGTTTATTTTAAATCCAACTGCAAATCACAAACCACATCACCTAAGACCCCAAACAAAACTGTATACACATACTTACACCCAGAAACTTTGGTAGAAAATTAACACACCGTAAGAAAAGCCTCGTAGGCCACTTGGTTGCATATTTCAGTTGCTCCCAATACGTGATGAAGTAGAAATGTGACATTTGATATTATCACTGATGGTTAATTCTGTGAACATTTTAATATTTTTCAGACATCCCAAGATTTATATTTTTCCCTCCTCAAATGAAAGTGAGAATTTAAATACCAAGTCTTCCCTCTCTTTTGAAAAAATAAATGCTATAATACTCCTCCCAAGGTTAATCTGTGTCCTTGCACCTCCAATGAATCCATGGCAGGAATGTTTTTTATTGCTCTGCCATATCTAAAATTGCTTAGTCCATACTCTCTGAGACACATCATTTTTCAAACTCAAACTTCTAAGTATCATCACAAAAGAGCACATTACACTAGATGCAAAGTGAATGACTACTAACTCATGTTCTAGGGATATGCACCATTATTCACCAAATAAACAAGCCCATATGTTTTAGGTTGAAGAAATAATCTTGCAAGGAAACACTGTTAAGATACCTCAGACTTTGAATGATTCTTTGGCAAACTTAAAGTAGTTTGTTCTGGAAATTGTATCATCCATGGAGCCCTAGCTCTCGCCATTTGATTTGTAATGGATACAGTTCCAAATAAGTAAGTCTACATTCACAGCCTTGGTGTTCTTATCTCTCCTCTTAATTCTCAGGCTATTGCAGTCCAGCTTCTTTCTCCTAATTCCAAAACAAGCTGGAAAGAGGCAGTTCTTCTGAAGCCTATTAGGGCTTGAATTTTATCCCCCCAAAATTCATAGGTAGAGATCGTGAACCCCAGTACCTCAAAATGTGACCTTAATCAGACCTAAGGTCTTGGCAGATGATCAGGTTAAGGTGAAGTCATTAGAGTGGATCCCAGTCCAGTAGGATCAGAGTCCTTATAAATAAGGGAAATTTGGACACAGAGAGAGACACATACACAGGGATCAAACCACACAAAGATAGAGGCGGAGATCGGGGGGGAGGCACCTACAAGGCAAGGAAAGCCAAAGATTGCTGCCACAACACCACAAATCAGGAGAGACACATGGAACAGATTCCCCCTCCCACCGCTCAAAAGGAGCCAACCCTGCTAACACCTTGATGTTGGACTTCTAGCCTCCAGAAATGGGAGACAATAAATTTATCAAATTTATGTTGCTTAAGCCACCCAGTTTGTGATACTTAGTTACAGCAACCCAAAAATGCTAATAAGAGACTACTCTAGAAAAGAGCAGAATTGGACGCTGGACTCATCTCTTTACCCTGTAAAGGCTTTCCCCACAGTTCTGTGCTCAGCTCCCCATCCTCCCAGGGAAACCGCAGCCATCCCACAGCTTCCACTATTACCTTAAGACCAAGTGTTTGCAAATCTACATGCCTAGTCCTATCTCTCTTCATTGACCCAAATATGTATTTCTAACTACTTGGTCAGCATCTCCAAAGGGACTTTTCCTGTAAATACCACAATCGAAGTCATCCCAAACCTGCTGGCTGCTTCTGGGTAAATGATGAGATCTTCTTGGTTAATAGTATCACCACCCACCCAGTCAACCAAACTGAATGCAAATTATGTCTAACACCTCTTCCTCTCTCGGTTCCTGCATTGAATATTTCCAATGTAACCTACCTGTGAAAATCTCTTGACTCTGTATCATCCTTCCCAGTCATGCTGCTACTCTACTGGTTCAAACCCTCACCATTTCTTGCCCCCAACTTATTCCAGGAGTCTAGTAAAAGTTTCCCCTGCCTCCAAACCACTCTCCTCACTTTTTACAATGTTACCTTTCTACAGATAATCTATCCAATCTAAACTGTAGTTTTAAACCAATGAGACACAGGGGAAGTTTGCTGCTTGATAAACTAGCTTATGTTGACATATCCATTCGTGAGTTTTATACTCCTGTTTGTGCTGATTTGCATGCTAAGGTGTGTTGGTTTGCTATAAATTGCCTCTCAAAAACACGTACGCCATGGAATTTTCAGTTAAGTTATGTGTTATATACTTTGAGAACATGTGCAATAAAAAACAAAGAATATAGTAGTATGCTGTAAGGCTCTGAGCAATTTCTTCTCGTGCTTGAAGATCATCCTAGGCTCTGCCTCCTCCTTCTTAACCCTCTTCTCTCTGCTTCTCTTCTTATCTTTGGCTTCTCTCCTTATCTTACAGTGATTTGTTTGTCTCTTTTCCCTCTAATCACCCACTCCAACTAAACTGTAATCTGCTTAAGGTCAGGATTTGTACCTGATGCCTTCTTTTCATCCTCCTAAGCACCTCACATAAAGTGCAAGGCCATTGTCTATGCTCAGTAAATGTGGATTGAATGAGTTCAGTCACAGAAAGTAATAAATGGATTTTTTTCATAAATGCACCATCTCTCCGGAAATCCACAGTGCTCACATTTTGCATTATGATCTCATTTTAGAGTGATTGGATGCATTTTATTGGCTAATGTCTGCCATGTGGTAATGTCTTCATTTGCTGAGTTGATGTTCCAAATCTTACAATTCTTAGTCATAATTATTAGTTTTTCCCCTGAATTTTGTGCTTCATTGAGGTTTCAAAGGGTAAAATTAACCTCCCAGCTTTTCCTCCATAAATTTATAATTTCATTGTGATTTCATTGCTATATTGGCTTCCATTTCAGAGGTTTGTCCAAAGTTTAGGTGATTATGTGTCTGTTGTTTTTCTCCTCTCACAAATGCAGTTATTTCCTTGCAAACTAACTTGTTCAACTGTAGAGCAATAGACACAGTAACATGATGAAGAATTCTAATATTATTTGCTTAGAAAAGTTCTGAGGGGAATCAAACTTTTTTTTTTTTACCTGTGTTAAAATTATATCAGAATTTGTAAAACAAAGGCTCATTTGTCTCATATTTTTTCCTGCTTTGGCATCTGTTTTTCTGGACATAAGTCAACATTTTCTGCAAAACAAAGCACTGTAAAAAGTACATTGACAAGTTCTTAAGGGATATCTTAAGCATAAAATTTGTTTAGTTACTCAACAGTATGGAAATTTGGTTATTAAACTTGAACTGGAAATATATGGCTCAAATTTCATTGAAGTTATACATGATTATATAGTTAAGAAATGTGCTTGGATATTTATCATTTCTCAATTTTGGGTAAAGCGGTCAAAAACATCAGACTCATAAACTACCTGCTTGTAAAAAGACACTTTTACCTACTCTGTAAGTGGAAAAAAACACTCACCTAGAGGGCCAAAAATCTACTTCAGTCTGGATGCAAAAATAAATTCACAAAACTTCTTGAGACCCTCTGGAAGAGAAATTGGAATAACAATTTTTACCTCACTTACCAGTTTGTCCTTTATCAATTAATGCATGAAAACCTGCTTTGCTGTCTACCTTTGAATGCCTCCAACCCCATTACCTAGACAAGCCCAGCTACCACCAACACCCCTTCCTCCCTCCCCCGTCCCGCCACCCCACCACCACATGTATCCCTTCCTTTAACTGTGAAACAAGTTACAACTCATCTTAAAAAGCAAAAGAACCCAAGCCATTAAGTCAGTAGCTCAGCCTCAAGTAGGCCTTGCTTCACGTCGTCTAACGACCAGACTTGCCTTTTTGCCTTTAATAAAAACCGTGCCTCCTACCTCGGTTTTAGTAACAGCATTCCACAGCTTCCAAGTCTCTGCTCTGATTTGCTTCCCATTAAGCTAACTAGTTCAGTGGTTCTCAAGGTGTATTTCACAGACCAGAAGTATTAGCATTATTCGGGAATTTACCAGAAACACAAATTCTTTTTTTTTTTAAAGATTTTATTTATTTATTTGACAGACAGAGATCACAAGTAGGCAGAGAGGCAGGCAGAGAGAGAGAGGAAGGGAAGCAGGCTCCCCGCTGAGCAGGGAGCCCGATGCGGGGCTCGATCCCAGGACCCTGAGACCACGACCTGAGCCGAAGGCAGAGGCTTAACCCACTGAGCCACCCAGGTGCCCCCAGAAACACAAATTCTTGAGCCCACCTGAGACCTACTGAATCACAAGCTCTTGGGTTGGAGTTCAGATGGAGTTTATTTGAGCAAACTCTTCAGGTGATTCTGACTAATGCGAAAAGTTTGAGAACTACTAGGCCATTACCTCAGCTTCAATTCTTCTTTATTTCCATGCGCGCCTCTGTTCTTTTCCAGTCCTTCCTCTCTAACAGAACAAACTTCTTTTGGCAAGTATGTAGCAGGAGAGATTGTTCTGCCAGTTTCCAGTGTGTGA
Source organism: Enhydra lutris kenyoni (assembly GCF_002288905.1). Lineage (NCBI taxonomy): Eukaryota > Metazoa > Chordata > Mammalia > Carnivora > Mustelidae > Enhydra > Enhydra lutris. The sequence continues at coordinate 17,776,335 of NW_019154103.1, forward strand.
CCTTGGCAAGAGGGAGAGGCCTTGAAAGCGAATGGTGGTGTGCTTTGCTTCGCAATGTACTATGGAAACTCCACAGTGAACGCAGCGACGGTAAGTTGGGGGAGGGAAGATTGTTACGGCAGGGAGGGGGAGATGTCAAACGAGAAATTTAAGAAGTCTTACTCCAAGTTAGAACTGTACTTCCCCTGCCCCAGGCATTCTTAGAGAAACACCAATAAAAAATTTACTTTTTTGGTAGCTGGGCTGTGTTCCTTTGAATTCAAAACCACAGAGACTGCACCATATGGAGACCAAATTAATATTCAGGTTTTACAAGGAAGTGACCTGCCCTTCTCAGTGTGTTATGGGACAAGAACAGCATGGGACAGACAGAAAAGAAACAGTAGCCTCATTTCGTTCCCCAATGCCTCTTCTGAAATACTGTGGGCTAGTTAGCCCCTCTCCTTCTTCCACCTTGCAGTCTCCCATCTCCCTGGGAATTTAAATGTATGAACACCATCACTGTATCTTTAAAAAGTCTAACAGTGCAACCACCACCATTCTCAGGACACTACCCTGAGAATGCGCTTCTGGTCACAAACAAGCTGCCATAGAAAGGGATTCACTTTCAAAATCTCGGTGCCTCTTGTTTATTCCTTACCCCAGCTAAACACCGTTCCGTTCCCACCTCAGAAAGGTGCTTCTACCACCAAGCCTATCGATGACCTGCTTGGTAAATCTGACTGGTAGTTTTTAGTCTTTACCATACCTGAGCTCTCTAGAGTATCATATGACCAACCCCTCCTTGAACGCTTTCCTCTCATGATTTCCAGGACACGAAATTCTCACTTCCTCCACTCCTTGTATGGCTATTTCTTCCCAGCATCCTTTAAAGTTCCTCTCCTTCAGCCTTCCTTTTTAGCTTTGAAGCTTTCAAAATTCAATCTCTGTCCCTCATCTCTTCTCACCCTCTGCACGCTTCCCAAGCCGTGTTAACTTCTACCACCATCTCTCTTCTGTCTCCCCAACCTAATTTGCCTAGAGCATTATTTCTGTCCTCAGACTCTTAAATCTAATTTCCTGGTAGATTATATTCATCTGAAAATGCCAACGGATGGTGACTCATCATCTTTCTCTCAAAACTGTATTTGATCTACATGTTCTACCTCCCACTCATTGCAAAACAAGAAACTTGGCCTTTATTTATATTTATCTTCTATTTATCCTTCTCCTTTAACCCCATATCAAATCAGTAAAAATTTCATTCTCTTTATCCTCAGTGCTACGGCCAATCCTGGCATGTATTATCTCTTGCCTGAAGTTGCACAAAAGTCTCCTAACTCATGCCTGTCCCCTTCACACTGTTGCTGGGGATAGAACTTACAAATGAGAGCAAATTTAACTGCATAAAATTTCTCAGCAGTTTCCCATCAAAGACAAGAGAGAATCTACTAAGAGAGATCTACTCTCTCCTAAGAGAGAATCTACTATCTCCTAAGCACATTCAAAGTTCTTCATACTTCATATTCATACCCAACCACTCCAGCTTCTACCTACCTTTGCCCCATTCTTATAGTTCAATGATACTTCTAATTCTCTGAAAAGATAAAATTCTTTCAATCCTTCATGTTTGTTACCATGAAGCTCTGCACATAATCCTATCACTTCACTCACAGTCTTATAATTACCTATTTGCATCTTTCTCTCCAAGCACCAGCTCCGAATCTAGGACTACATCCATACTTTTGGATCTCTGGCACCTACCACAACACATGGTTTATCTAAGACAGTCAGTAAATAATGGTTCCGTAAAATGGGTGAGTGTCTGAATCACTGTCATTCACCCAGTCCCTAGTTCCATTTGTACAAGTAGAAAACCCCTTCTGATTCTCAACATTCAACTGAAAGTTTACCTCTGTGAAGAAATTTTCTAGTTCCCCAAGCAAAGCTTAAGTATCCTTTCCCTGTGATCTTTACATACACCTCACTTATAGAAAAGACTGCATTTTACTGAAGCAGTTGTTTACATGTTCAACTCTTCCTGCAACATAATTAATACAGCTGGGCAAAGAGAGAAGAAAATAAATTCAAACCACAGAAGAGAAAAAAAATCTCCGAACTATATTTTACTAAAGAGTTTGCCAATTCCTAGTGAAGAAAAATTAAAAGTTAATCTCAAAAGTTCAGGAAACATATGCATATATTCTTGTATATAGTATGTTTTATTCATTTAAACCTATCAACTGTCTTTTTAAATGCGCAACTTGCTATCCCTTTCAAATACTGTAACAAATAGTTACCTGAGTAAGGTGGACAGAAAGGACTATTGAAATTAAGATTCCGATGCCCAGAGTGGCCAGAGAAAGAAAATAGAACCCTAAAGAATTGACTAGCCACCTCTTAATCCTGACTACATATGTTACATGTTAGGCAAGTACAGCTGTTTTCCAATGAATGTCTGTAAAGGGAAATTAAAACTACAACAAACCACCTCTCCAGCTCCTAGTCCTACTTCTGTCTCTATGAGCAGGGGCAGGAAAGGCATCACAGAAAATATGGCTTGGACAAACTGTCATACGCTCTTAGAATAAATCACGTACGTTTATTCAGCTATTCAGCTTTTTGTTAAACGGGGAGCTAACATGTTGCCTTTTACCTAGTAAGTGATCCAAATATTTACCAAATGAATAAATTAGATCATTTCATAATGCCAACTGCATATTAGTAGTAATTTGATAAAAAGCATGTCCCTCCTATTACTTTATTACTCTTGCCACGGACACTCTGAAGACATGACTTCACAATCAATTCACATTGATTGGAATTCAATGAAATCCAAGTGGTGAGCTACGATACCCTGTGGGGGACAGGTTGGAAACTTGTTACTAAACTAGGAAAGACCTAGGGTATGTATCACAGCAGGTATAGACTGCTGTACTCGTGGATGATGCCGTGCGGATCTGGTCTCTGACCTCGAGGAGCCTCCAGTTCAGAACAGAAGCAATTCATGGAGCTGTGATATGAGGGAAGTTGAGGGAAGAACCAACGACATAGCTCAGGGAAGGCTTTGTGGCATCCCAACCCATCTGCTGCTGGGTCACGAACTAGCTCTTACACACAGGAGAGCAAGGAGAGAATGAAGAAAAGGACAGAGCACTCCAGATTGGTAGGTGCGCAGGTTTAAGAACCCAAAGAACTTACTTACAAGGCTTGCTTTGGGCTCCCTGGAGACAGGTAGATGTCCACAGCAGCAGGTCAGGGTCTTAAAAGTTTGGGCGCCTTAACTGGGTTCAGTCCTATACCATCCGGATGGCCTCAACAACACATTGCTCTCTTCAAGGCTGCGTCCTTGAAAACCACTGCCACGGTGGGAATGGTGGGGACCGTGTACCTTCCAAACCCAGGGAAGCTGGTAGGATCCTCCTCTAGCTGCCCGGATCTAGTTTGGGGGTCAACTAGAGGTCATGGCCTCTTGATGACCTCCTCCAACCAGGAGAACGAGCCAGCTTCCTTTACGTGGGAAAGCACCCAGGATGAGAATTTAAAACACCAGGCACACTCCAGATAGAGTCAATCTCTTGAGCGAGCCTGCAGAGGCTGGAATTCTGAGACTCTGGCTAAAGGAAAACCAAGGTGCCTTCCTGGCCCCGTGTTTCCTGATCACAACACTGAAAAAGAAAACCTCATCTCTGTTTAACTCGGTTACTTGTACAGAGACCCCAGATGATTAGTAGTTGCGGATATGCGGAGGAGTGAGACAGTGTGAGTGGAAATTGATGAAAGCTCTGTATGTGAGCGACTTGGGACTTGGGACCTGGCCTCAGCTCAGATGCTCACCAGTCACGTGCCATCGGGACACTTAGCACCTCCAGACTTCAGCTTCCTCAACTCTAGAATGAGGGAAATAGACCAGAGGAGACTCCAAGGTCCCCTCCAGTCCCACACATCCATAGCAGATGAGTTACCTGGGTTCTTGCCTCTCCTTGTCTATTATTCATTAGCATGTCCACAGGAGCAATAAAAGGAAGTGAAACTTAAACCAGCCAGTTTTGCTGCTTATCTGTTCTGGGAAAAGGTTTGAGGAACCAGGGAGCTGAGGTTCTATCTGTTGGCTTCAATTATCAACATTTCCTGCCCACCACTATACCACTGATAATCAAGCTTTCACTTTCCAAGCAGGGTCAAGCTACTATTGGAATATCTTTTTTAGTGTCTCTGAAATTATTTTCATAACTCCTTCTGCCACCTTGTTATAGATGTATAGAGTCCTAGAGGCCATTATATAATAGTTGAATATTAAACACTAGGAACTGTATGATTTGCTAGAATTAGCTCAGTCGGTTTCAAATTTGTGCTCAGCTCACAAAAATCAAATGTTGTTCCTCATATATTGAAACGTAGACATTAAAATGGATGGACAATACTGTTTGTAATATCTGGGTCACAGATAGTAACCACAGTCTTTTCACATTCAATCATCATACCAATAACCAATATTCACATTGCTTCTATGTGCCGGACACCGTGGCAAATGCTTTAGATGCTAAAAGCTTCATATTATTGTCTCTCACATGCTGGAAAGGAAGCTCCATGCTGGCAAGGATTCTCCTGTTTCTTTTACTGCCAATTCCCTGGGATAGGAATTGGTGCTCTGCACTATTTGGACATTCAATTGCCAGTGGTTTGTCTCTAGACCTCACACTCTTTACAGCTATACCATGACTGATAGGCTGGTGTTGTCTCCTCTGTGAGAAGTTGTGCCTTGAAGGAGTCTCGAGAATCTGCCGTTATTTAGCTCTCGGGTAACCTTGACAAGTTATTTAACTGTTGGAGGCCTCTCTTTCCTACTCTATAAAATGAGCATAATACTAACTCTATCTCATAAAGTGATGAAGATTAATATCTTTTGCCATACAACAAATCACCAAAAACAATGACTTTGAACAATAGCATCCATTTATTTTTGCTCACAGATCTGCAGTTTGGACGGCACTTAGCAGGGAAAGCTCACTTCTGCTCCACACAGCATCAGAAGGGGCGGCCCAACTGAGGACAGGATGTTGTGCCTACAAGATGGCCTCCTCACATGGCTGGCGAGTTGGTGCTGACTGGTGACAGAGAGGGGCCTTTGTTCTCTATATGGCCTCACAGCATATTAACTGTATTCTAAAGGAAATCATCCCCAGGGAAGGAATCAGGACAGAAACTGTATCCCTTCTTTGGACTTAGCTTTGGAAATCTCCTACCATCACTTTCCCAATGCTCTCTTAGTCAAAACTGGTGACAAAGCCCACCCAGCTTAAAGAGAAAGAGACATAGACTTTGCCTCTTATTGAGAGAATGACAAAGTTCTAGAAGAGCACAGTGGAAGGAAATATCGTGGTCATGTGGGGAATAGACAATCTGCCACAACCTTACCCCTGGATCTGGTTTTCCTCCCAGGAGTTATGTATTTAACTGCAGTATGATTGGAATGTCCAGCTACCCTGTGATTAGGTAAAACCACACTATCTAATGACATGGGATGGTAGGAGACTGATCATTCAACAGCCACAATAACATGTGAGGGTTAAGGGGTTTTCTCATGCCCAGGGCAAATAGGGAATTCCCAGGCACTGCACTAAGGAAGCTAGAAGGAAACCAATCCATGTATCAAACAGAAAAGGTGAAATAGAGACAAAACCAGAGAATAGACACTGACCGACCATGAAGAAAGAAAAATGTATTAAGCCCCTGCTATAATGGATACTTTGCTTAGTTAATCAAATCTTTCTGCAACCTTGCCTTTCCACTGACCAAAAGGCTTTAAGTCATCATAAATCTTGAAAATTCTACAACATACCATCTCCTGATATAGACCCCACAGCAAATGCTATCAGTATAATTATCCCAAGAGTATCCGATAAGACCATTCTAAAACAGGATACCCCTAGGATAATGTAATGGCTTCAGCTGCAATGATGAGCAAACTTTCTTATAGAATGTGTTTCTAGCCCAGTACTCAAAGTACTATGACTGGGCTGGCTCAGGTCACATGCCTCCCACATATCAATGACTGTGCCAGGAGAAGATACTATGCCCATTGGTATAAGAAAATAGCAGCACATTTTGGTTTGATGACAGAAATGTCATCTAAGCCTCCCCAGGCAGTTTATAGAGAGGTTAAATAAAATGGGCTCTAGAAATGTTCATTTGTTTCTAATATTTTTTGTCTCCAAATCGATTCCTTATCTATAACAAAGTATCTCTTCTTATCCAAGTCTGTGAAATCCTGAAGCTTTGGAAGGATGTTTTTATAAAATGGTTCCATTTACAAGCAATTCTATAGCCAAGTCCCTGAGGATCACGGCGCAGTGAAATTTTAGTGTAATATTCTCTTCGATGCAATAATTCAGCCATTGTAGTGCATATCACGAGATCCCTGGTTTAATGAGAGTTTTGCTGCAAGGCATCCAATATCCATCCAGTGTGCTTAAGAAAATCAGGTAAAACAGGTGTTTCCTCAATTAACAATTTAAAGTTTTGTTACATGAAAAATAAGTGAACCTAAATAGAAGATAATATTCCTAGCAAAACATAACAGTACTCTACATTTCCTGTTTTTCCAAAGACCTCGAATGTATCATTTCATGTATACATTTTAAAGTAATTAATTTAATGCATACTATGCTAAGAAAAATACCCTAAAAATCATTATTCACAGCAACCTCACATTAACCAGCCTGTGTTTCATCAAAAGAACTCATCAGTCAGCGAAGTGTAATTTTTAACTTCTAAAAAATTAACATAAGTAGTATGATTAATTGAAATTTCAAATTTCTAAGTTTATGAAAAAATCGTAATTAAATATTTTAAGATCAGTAGTTTCCATGTTTACAAATACTGTTAATCATGTTGTTTCTTCAGTTAACTTACTGGCATTTTCTTTTAACTTTGAAGGAATCAGAACTTCTCCGAAATCATATGAAAATTGAATCTCTTGGTCATACCCTACTTATGATTCATTGTTGATTGCTCCCAGAAGGCTAGCATCTGTCTAATACACTACCCAAGATAATTCTCACAGTGGAATAAAATGAAATTTGATTCCATTCCCAACTTCCTAGTTAACTTAAGCGAGTCGTATGAAATCCAGTTCCTTAGTCTTTTCTGAATATTATAACAAGAAATCTGAAGAAAATCTGAAATTATTTGGAGTCCTAAATTGTTCATCTGAAAATATTTCAAAATATCCTCACAGAAGACCTAGGGAAGAAAGACCAAGGACATGAGGACCACAAGAAAGACGTAGGCCAGAGTGTATTACCATCAAGGCCTGGCTTGCCGTTTCCATGTCCTCTGCCTGCTCTCTCTTTCTCACTTCAGGGAAACCAGATTTGAAAACCAAATCAAAACATTTCCTCTTTCATCCTTTATACAAATCTATTAACTTTAAAAGGAGCTTTGTTTATGTTTAGGATAGCTATATAATTTCTCTCTCAAGCCAGGGCACTTTTAAGAAAACAAGGAGATATTACTTTTAACTAACTTGCTCAACCAACATAAATTGGGACTGTCGTGGGCAAGTGGGGACATAGGCTCACTCAACTTACAGACAATGATGACTTGGTCTAAGAGAAACTAAATTCAGGAAGAGCAGTTGTTCATTGAAAATGTCACAACATGCTGCTCTGCATTGACTTTTTTCCTTTCATGTAAAATTCCAAATTCTTCTTGGTATAGGATCCCAATCCTTGCACTTGCCTTCTTTCGTTTCCTCAGTAATCTGCTACAGCTTCCTCCCAATTACATATATACTCACCAGCGCCCTGACAGAAGAGACAACAAGTACAATCAAGTGGAGAAAAGGCCTAGACTAACTATAATCACAACCCAGCCACTTCCAAGAGTGCCTTGTATTATCATCTCCTGAAAACTTGGGGATTTAAATTAGTCTGTCTAGAATAGGGTGTTCGGAATCTTACTGACATTTCCCTGAGCTCAAGTTTCTCCCCCGGGCTTGCTCAAAGCTACCCACTTCTATCTTGGCCCCTGTGGATCCGGAGTTCCCTCATCTGCAAGGCTTTTAGCTGGCTATATACTTAGAGCGGAGCTCTCTGACGACTGGATTGTTGTTGTTAAATTACGTGAACTGCTCCAAAGGAATCAGATCTTGGGATAGCTCCAAAAGCAGGTTATTTTCCTTTCATTCCCAATTGTGTCAGAAAAATTTATTCATTTACTAGTCAGAAAATAAACTTGATGCATGCTTCTCAGGAGATCCATGTGCTGTACCTTTGGATGGCAAAATGCCACATGTACCTCAGAAAGGAATACATTGTCACATGGCCCACGGCCACAGCTGCTCGGGCCACAATTCACTCAGAGCTTGTAACGTAAGTAAGACTGAGTCCAGAAACTACTGCAGAAAACAGGCCCAGAGGGAAGTCGTGCTGTGTTCCAGGTCTTGTCTTTTCTTCTGGCTCCATTGGAGGAGTGTCTTCACATATGCTGGGGGGGAAGGGGGGGAAGGCGTGTTGGGGAGAGGATGCTGGGTTGCTGAGACAGGCTTTCCGCGGCAAGAGTTGGGGCACCACTGGTGTAGACAAACCTTCGGTGACATTGTCTCTGCCCTTCTCCAAAACTACAGTCCCTGGTTCCTCTGCCATCGCACCACCAGCAGATTCCCACCTTCTCCTAGTGTTCCCTAGTGCTTTTAACCGTGGACAACACAGTCCCCTTTTTGACTAAAACTGGGCGAGGAAACGGGCTATCCTTCACTTGGTCGTGACCACTTTCACTGATGAAATGGTTGGATTTCTTCAGTGAGTGGCAAGCCTTCTGTTGTTAAAAGTAAACAAAATGAAATGGAGCAAAAACACCTCACGAACTGCTCTTTGTCGAGGAGAAGCCTTCTCCTTAGAGAAAATGGTTCTCCAGATTAAGCCTGGTGTTCAGTGTTAAGTTTCAAAGTCATCACAAATATCTGATGTCCCCAATAACATATGTACATGCCTTGAATCACCGATGGTCTAAAAATTAGTTAAACGGTAAAACTAAGGGGAAAAGTTGGCAATTTATTAGGGGAGTTAAGATTTCATTCCTTTTACTGGAAAAAATATCACCATTATTTGAAGCTGACCAAAAAAAGATTTTTTATGGGCATATTTTAGCTTACCACGCTGTAATCAAGCATTTTTATGGGGCTCATTTATATTAATAAGGCAGTAAATGAGGAAGCCTCGGTTAAAAAACGTTAAGTGGCAGAAGCCATGGGAGCCAATGACAAGACGAAAGAGGAAGCAGCGTCTTCTGATTCTACCGACGACTCTAGATTCATCCTGCTTCCAAATTCCACTTGCTACTTTTTTTTTTTTTTCTTTTTGGTGGATGTGGGAACACCCTGACCAGTCTCGAAAAGTAGGGCTTGATGGCCCATCATGTGAAAAACTATTAACATATCCACAGTTGGCCCTGAGACATGCTTTCAAGAATTGAGAAGATTTGCCAACCCCCATTTGAATTTTTCTTCAGAAAAGTGCACTTTTATTAACACCCTCCTCCCTACTGTGGATAAAAATGGTCTCAATATTCTCATGGGAAAAAAAGAGCATTCTGAAGAGCCTCTGTAGACAGAGAAATAGAGTTTTCCTGGCCAAGAATAAAAACGGGAAAGTCTAAAATGTTTAACGCCTCTGATTAAACCTTCAGTGGTGTGTTTCTCTCAGACAAAGCATTTGTCATAAGGAGCTTGTCGGCCTGAGTATGATTTATGTGGCTGGACTGAAATTGGCTGAATAATTTATGCTATTTATTGTTCTGGAAAGTTTCTTTTCTTAATAAATAAATAAGTTCTGTGTTAAGAGAAGGGGGAAATGGTGGCACGTGTCAGTGGTGAAAGGAGGGAAAAAGTTATTTTTCCATGTTGAAAACTAATGAAGTGTATCTAAGAGGAATGGTCTCCACATAGAAGTGCAGGACTCTAATAGGTGAATATTGTCAGCATTTTCAATGAAACCAATTGGCTAAGAGAAGCTGTCAAATAGGTGTGAAATGAGGTAAAATTACGAGCGATACACTTTCTTTTAAGGTACTTTGCTTTGTTCCTTACAGTGCCTTGCAGCAAGAAATTTAATTTAAATACTGAAAATGGAATGCAGTTATATTGATTTAAATTTACTAAGAAAGTCTTGGACTCTATTTCCTGTTTCCTGCGCAAGAACAGAATGTGTGTGAGCCTGTGTATGTGCTTAGTATGAATGTCATCAGGCTTTTCTACGATTTATGAGGGAGTCGCTGTTTATTAGACGCTGCCACAACGCGTATTAGCATAAAACACATAACTTGAATTGTCAGTTTATAAAATTTTCAGAACGTATGATTACAGTTCTGTTCCTCCTGTAAATTTTTACCTAGCTCTGATGATTTATCCCACCTGCCGAAGCCCTGAGCTCATACTAGATCTCGGTTGTTTTTTGTAGGGCTTTTTTTTTCCCCCCTTCGGTTACCATTTTATCACATAAATTTTTATTCCTGGAACCTATGCCAAAGACAGAGTTGCAGACAAAAGAATGGATGGATGAGTGTGCAGAAATACATGTGGCTCAGTTCAGCTGAAACGGTTTCATAGATAACTCACTGTAAGCTCTGACTAAAAATATTTGAAATGTTTACAGGCTGCATAATATATATGTTTGACATATTAAAGGAGACTTCTATCAGCTGCTCAGTAACCATTCCAGAAAAACGCCTTAAAAGAACTCAAGCAAAATCATAGCCCCTCATCAGCAGTGCTGTTTCTAATTTGAAGGCAAATTCATCTCTGACATACAGCAGATTCTGTGCAGGTGGAAGCAAGCCCCTCTCTGCTCCTCTCTCTGCCAGTCAAATTATGTCATCAGTGAAGGATCACTGGTTTTTAATGATACGGTGGCCTCCATACTGAGAAGCAGTCCTAGCAGAGCGATATGCATAGCCAATAAAATGGCTGTCACCAAATTACAATTGACACTTAACATCACTAAATCTGCAATGTAATTCCTTGTGACAGTTGTGTAGGTATATTAGAAGAAAATAATTTACTTCAAACCCAGCATGTTAGACACATTTTCCTGAGCGTAATTCATGTCACATTTACAGTAGCCAAAGCAAGCAGTCTCGAGGCAAACTTAATCTGGGAAGAGATCATAGATACTAACATGTGCATTGAAGTATGATTATTTATGCATGCAATAAACAAAGCTAGAGCAGTTGTTCATTGTAGGTTTTAATTGTTATTGGGGGTTTTAATTGTTATTGGGTTTTAAATGAATATTAGCCTCTTTTGCTGTAGGGAATAAGAAAAACTATAAAAAAAAAAAGCCACATTTTATATGGAAAACAGGCATCAGCAAGAAAATCTTTTTTTTTTTTTTCTTTCCCAGGGGTTTGACGGACGTCTGAGTGGATCTCACCACCCCCCGCCCCCAACTCCAGCTCTGGCCTGGGTTCGGATTTGAAATTCTACACCAACCGCCACATGACAAAAGCATCCACCAGGCAACTTCCAAAACGCAAGTAAACTAAACCACCAGCAACAGTATTTCTCTTTTCTCAGAGTAATAACGTTGGAGAACAAAGGTTTGAGAGGCAGACCCGGTTTCTTCTAGGCATAGTACTTGGATACATTCACCCCGAGCAGATCTGCAGAAAGACCCTTCCCCGGTCTTATAAGCATATATAAATATGTGACAGAGTTAAAGGTCTCCACTCTTCAGAATGAAGTGGTTTGAATGTCTGGCGAAATGGGACTGCAAAAAATTCATTCCAACTTTGTCTCTAGGCAATTCACCTTTGGCCCAGTGATGATATGAGTCTTTCTGCTGATGGGAGAGATATAATAAGTCAGGTCAGGCAGTCTCTAGAAGGCAGGGGCCTATTTGTTAGCAGAATGAGGCAGGTGTACTATTCTAGGGGAGATTAGCTCATCCCAGCATGATAATTACCTCACAGGAAACCCTCAAGGTGACACATCAAACAGAGGAGCCGAACATCTAGTCCTGGAAATGGGCATGCCTGTATCGTTAAGTAGGCTTAATTTAGAAACTCCAAATTTAAAAACACAAATCAGTGAGTGATAATTTCCCTGTCCTTTCATTAAGACATTAAAATGTCTCCAGCAAGTGCGAGCTCAGTAAAGAACGAGAGGCTAGATTACAGCTCAGCTGCCAGGAGAAGGAATTATCCCCCGTCCGCGTTTCCTAGTCGATTTTCTTATGGGAGTGGGAAGCTGCAGACAAGAAGGAAGACAGCCCACATTCCGCTCACCGAGGTTCTTTTGGCTATTTGTGCCATTTGCCACATCCTACCTTTCGGAAAATAATTTCGAGTGAGCTGCGTATTCTCTAAAACCAAATCATAGCGTTTTAGCTATGTCTCCGAAGAACAAAAAGGGTGAAGTGTCCTTTGGGGTCATTCGGGTTTTTATATCAAGTTTGAGCACTGGGCTTGCACTTCTCCCAGCATCCTGACTTTGGGGTGGCCGTCCGAACTGTGTCTCTGGCTGCTGAATTCTTTAGCCGGGCCAAGCAGAGCTGGGTCGCTGCCTCCAGCTATGGGCAAAAGCTAGAACCTCTTTGGTTTTCTAGGTCAGTGCAGATGACCTGAGAAATTCTTCAGCATCACTGGTCCCTTGAGCACACTCCTGAGAGCACGAGGCTGGGGGAGGTGGCAGGGCCAACTGCATGGGGACAGCTGCCGGATTTATCATGTGGGCACCAGGCTGTGGGGGGTGCACCGAGAGAAGTGGCAAAAATAACAGCAGGAGGGGGGGATAATATGATCAGGAGTCATGGAGTCTCACCAACTTTGCAGCTAGAGGTAGAGCAAGCAGGGATGTTTCTGAGCATTTCTTAGGTAGGAAAGGAACTTCTCGAAGCTTTCTCGGAAATGAAAGTTTGTAGCAGATATTCTTAAGGATGCATTCACGAGAAAGTAGTTCACACACAAAAATCAGAATTGTGAACATGAATAGTAGTATGATGAGCTTCATAAAGATCAAGACTGAAAGATATTTCATTTAGTTACTAATAAAGGATTGGGGTTTTGTATTTGTGTCTTTCCATGGGAAAAAACCTATCCATTTTGTACTCCAAAGTGGCTTTAACCTTACTGTTCATTGAGGCCAGAGAAATCTTTTTGCTGTCTCATATTGCTTAAGGTCTATTCCATGGTGAGGGTAAAGCCTGGAGTGGTATTGCCCACAGAGTAAATTTGGACCACCTGTGTGGTGGATCCTTGTGAGAAACACCCCCTCTCTTAAGACCCCCCAGTTAGTTTAGGAAACCCTGCCTGGAAAGTTAGGATTTCCCAGAGCCCCAATCCAGTGGCACCTAACATTTATATCATCAGGAACCCCACACCAGCGCCTCCCCCCGCCGCCATACCATGGTTCGCAATAGTTACAGCAAGAAGAGAAATCAAATAAATACAGTAACTCCTTCTGTGGGAGAAGCTGTCTGCAGAAACTGTACAAAATCTATTCACTCACTGATGACGGCAGAAAGCAGCATGAAATCCTAGACACACTTCTCAGCAAGTAACTTAATCTCTATTTTGAAAACATTACAATTGTGTTATTACTATATGAACTTAACATAGAAAAATGGCCTCACGCAGAAGGAGGAAGTTAACTGAGGGCAGGTGCCACCTAATCTCGTGTTCTGCTACTTCCAAACCAGGTCATGTAACTCCCGCTGCTGAAACAAGTCCAATTTGTCACAGAACATATGGCCTGTTGTCTCTTTATTAGGAACAGCTGATTGGAAGAAATTATTTGCCAAAATATCAAATGTAGAATAATTCTGTTTAAAAAAAGAAGACGTTAAGGATTTCTTTAGTAAATAGTCTCTTTAAAGGATGTTTTTGAAGAGGGCATTTGATGTGATGAGCACTGGGTGTTGTATGTAAGTAAGTGATGAATCACTGAATTCTACTCCAGAAACTGACATTGCACTGCATGTTAAATAACTAAAATTTAAACTTTAAAAAAAAAGATGTTTGTTGAAAATAAACAAAGTTTTTGTCCACTATAGGGAAGAAAGTTGAATGTACACACACACACACACACACACCCCACAGTCACACGTACAAATACGCCCTCAGCCATTTTATTGTTAACCCAACCTATTCTGCCCACATGCACCCTTAGAAACTATGGTTCTATTCCCAGGCCTTGTTAAGACGCTTCAATCACACTAACACTCAGTCTCAATCTTTAAAATGAGCACGTCTTTCTGAAATTACATGTTGAATATCAAACAAAGGCCATTCTAATGTTTTCAAGGCCAGACCAATATCATGGATAAGTCTGAAAAGGATGAAAGTCAAATCATGAACTGTGTATGGCTTTGATAACCAAATAATTTCAGTGATTAAGACAGAGAAGTGAGTTCTGGAATCACATTTGCACGATGATAAGAAGCAGCACTTATTTTGGGGGTGCCTTTCCATTGACATAAGACATCAGAAAAAGAAAAGAGAAAATGCTTATTATAAAAACAATTCTTCTTTACTAGCTCTTCTATGCATAAGAATAATTTATCAACTGGAGAATATAGGGAATTCCCAATTTTAAATGAAAATGCTATTCAATATTTTGTGAGGTTTCAATTATATTATCAACTAAATCTTAATTTACACCACTGATGGAAACATAAGATATCAACTGATCTTTAATACATTATGTTTCTATTCTAAGACATCTAAAGAGAATTCTTTTCTCTATACGTCTGGCTATAACTTTATAAAATGAACATATAAATAACAGACAAATAATCCCCTTTGAAGTCAAAGCACTATCTGTAAAAGAAGGCACATTTCATTACTATCCCCATTTTCCTTGCTTATCCTATATTACACAGTATGCAGTTTTTATTCAAACAAGTTACAAAATGGAGATCTCTATTTGTAGCACTGTTACATTTCATTTTACTGAAAAATAAAATACAATATCTGAAACCTGCTTAATTTTTTAAAAGAGAACAAAGAATACATTTAAAAAACCACTACACTTTATATCACATGTCATCAGGAAACTGCAAATGACTGCACACCTATTCTCATGGCCCAAATCCAGACCACTGACCCCAGATGCAGGCAAAGATGTGGAGCAACAGAAACTCTCATTGCTGGTTGGAAGGCACAATGGTACAGTCACTTGTGAGGACAGTTTGACAGGTCCTTACCAACCAAACATGTCTTTACCTTACTATCAAGCAATTGCCCTTCTTGTTATTTTAAGGAGGTGAAAAACTATTTACCCAAAAACCTGCATACAGATATCTAGAGTCACTTAATTAACAATCGCCAAAACTTAGGAACAACCAAGATATCTTTCAGCAAGTAAATGGATGAATAAATTGTGGTACCTCCAAACAATGGAATATTATTCAGCACTAAAAAGATATGGGTGATCAAGCCATGAAAGATATGGGGGAGACTCATATGCAAATTACTAAGTGAAGGAAGCCAACCTGAAAAGCTACCTATTGTAGGATTCTAACTCTATGACATTCTAAAAAATGCAAAACTACGAAGAGAGTAAAAAGATCAGTCGTTGCCAAGGTTTAGGGAAGGTTAGGATAAATAAGTGGGGCACCGATTTTTAAGGCAGTGAAGATACTCTGTATGATAACATCATGGTGGCTATGTATCATTATACATTTGTCCAAACCCATAGAATGTGCAACACTAAGAGTGAACCCTTGTGTAACCTTATGGACTATGGGTGGTTATGATGTGTCAACACAGGTCCAACCATCATAACAGATGTACCACTGTGGTTGGGTGTGTTGATAATGGGGAAGGTCATGCATGTGTGGGGCAGGGAGTATGTGAAAAAAATCTCTGTACCTTACTCTCAATTTTGCTGTGAACCAAAAATTGCTCTAAAAAAATTAAATCTTTTTTTAAAAAATTCAACATTTATTCTTGATAAAAGCATTCAGATACAATTTTTGTGAATAGTTAAAAATACTCAAACAGAAGATTAAATTTGTCCAAGTCAGTCAAGTTAGGTTTTAGATTTTGCCAGAAATTAACTTTACATGATTATAAATAAGCATTTTTCAAGAAGTTTATATCATCCTTATGTAAGTCTTTAAGATTAAAGTTCCAGTTGCCTATTGCTATATAATGAACTACACCTAAAATTTACTTATTTTGTTATTTTTTTATTATTTTGTAGGTCACAATCAGAACTGGACTCAAATTGGGCCATTCTTCTGCTTCACATGGTATCAGCTGGAGTCATTTGGTGATATTCAGCTAGAGGTTGAGCTGGTCTGGATTCCTTATTGACATATGTAGAGCCTGGAACAGGGTAACTGAAATAGCAAGAGATTGGCCAACACTGATCTCTCCCCATGCTGTCTCTCTATGTGGCTAGCTTGGGCTTCCTCCCATCAGGGTAGTCTCAGGGTAGTCATAGCTCTTATACAGTAGATCAGGGCTCCAAGAATGAGTGTTCCAGGAGACAGGAAGTAAACCTTTCTAGTCTCTTAAGGCTTGGACCCAGAAACTGGCAGGGGATCACTTCCACTGTGTTCTGCTCAAAGCAGTCCTAGAGCTCAGTAGGTTCAAGAGTAGGAAACACAGACTCACTTCTTAAAAGGAAAAAAAATTAAGATTTTGTGGTCATGTTCAATCTGTTACAACAGAAGGTCTCATTTTGGAAATGTGTTGTTCAACATTTTTCCCACATTTCCTTATTGGAAACCCCCAATTTTCAGGACCAATCTCAGTGTTCCCAGAAAAAATAGAGAATAACTAACAAAGTCTTAGAAAGCCTGAAGACATATGAAAATACACTAGCTGTCACATGGATTATATACCCTACAATGCCCAATCTAAGAGTAAGTCCAACAAAAAAAGGTAATAATGAATTCAGAGATTTTTGGTTTAGGTAGTTAGTTAACTAGTTAGTTTAGGTTGGGTTAGGAAGAAATCATTTGAACGCAGAGATAAGAAAATAAACACATTAAGCCCTGAGAGAATTACTGCCATACTGAAACTTCAGTTTCAAAGAGTTTATGTGTCTTATCAAAACCTCAATTTAATTTTGGAAATGGTTCTGTAGCATAATTTATATGCTCAGACCGACAAGAACACTTCCATGAGCCATCCCGAGCAATCAACTTAATTACTCCACAGGCACTCAAGATAGTTCCCCCAAATTAATCAAAGTCAAAGTCAAGTTATGTCCTTACTGAAAGAATCCTAAATAAAAAGAATACTGTTTCCTCTCTCGTTATAGACTAAGTATCAGTCAAGATGGTGGTGAGATTAATGTCTATAAATTAAATCTGTGTCCGAATCTCCTCTTCTAATAAGGACACCAGTCAAACGGGGTTAAAGCCCACCCATGTAACCTCATCTTACTTTAATTACCTCTTTAAAGACCCCATCTCTCTCTAAATACAGTCACATTCTGAAGTCCTGGGGTTAGAACTTGAACATGGGAATCCTGGGGGAACACAATTCAGCCCATACTAGCCAGCATACAGAAGGTATCTGTACAGAAACAAGCCAGCAGCAGGGACCCAAGCGTAAGAACCTAGGTTGCCATACTCAAATACAGCCTCAGGAAGATCCTGAGAGGACCAAAACAGAAAGCCTGTCTTAAAAAAGTAAATATTTAAGGAAAAGCAAATAAAACAGTAGAAATACAATTTTTAAATTATTATAACATTTTGCTATACCTTTAGCAAAGAAACAAATAATTCAGAAGTTTTTTTATGTTATTTGTATACAGTACTTTAATATACATGCATTATATTATTTTCACAAGGCCCCCTATAGGACACATTTCATTAACCCATTTTTATCATGAGATTCTAAGAAACTAAGAGGCTTATTCAAAGTCATACACATGACATAGCCAGGGTGTCCTAGGGATCTCACCATGACTCTGCCTTCCTGCATTAGAAAGAAAGGAATATAAGCAGGAAATTTTGCTTTGATTAATTTTAAAAGCAATAAACTTCTCTTTCCTTGACTTTTACTTGTGTGAATTTCTTTTCTTTTCCACCGAATGCTGGTTAGCGTTACTCAGCCTAATGAGATCAGCCTACCGCAAACGACCATCCCCAACTCTTCAGGACCGTACAGGGTCCATTGTCATTTACAGATCAGGCAATGTTCTTCAGAATATGGTAGTTTCCTCACAGGCTTCAAAAGACATCACTAGACATGGCATCTCCAACTATAGTCAATGTCAGTAAGCCAGAAAACTTCTTAACCCCAGGTACTAAGAATGACCTCTCCTCAGATTATACCAACAACAATTTTCAAACTCTGTTCTGTTACCTACAATTTGCTTGCCAAATTGCTTCGGCTTGATGCCATGGTTGGCTCTTCATTCTGCAATGCTGTTTAATACTATTTTTCTATATATCTTTAGATTTCTTCTAGTCTCTTTGTTTTCAGTACAAGCCAAATGTCACACTCACAGAAGTGCTGTGGAGATCAAACAAAATAATAGAGCGGAAGGCATTGTGTATCTTTAAAAGTGCAACACTGGCTGCTCCAGAAAGAGGAATCCCAAGGATGATTATCCGAGAACTCACAATCCAGTGGCAGAAATGAACATTATACAAACAGGTATCAATCCCAGCAGAACTTAACCAAGAGTCAAATATTCATTCTCATAAAGGAAGGAGAATTTGGGCCACCAAACACCCAAGACTGTCATTCCTGGTCAGAGGAGAGGCAAAAAGGTGCCAAAGAAAAATGAGCAGAGTGCTAACCAAAACACAGTATGTATTAGGAGATAGCAAGTTTTAAGCTTAGATGAGGAACAGAGATTGGGACCATCTCATGGCACACTTTTAGTGCCCAACCAAGGAAGAATGATATTATTGGAGTAGGTCTGGAGGGCCAAAAAAGTTTTACATGGGATAAAAAGGACCAAAGTTAAACCGTTCCCAGGGAACTCTGATGAAAAGTTCTGTTACCCATTGTTGCTAAGGAAGAAAGGAAGGAAAAAGGGTGAGAGTCCCAAATCATGAATCCTGAGTCCCATAATGCCACCTCATGTTGAACAAAGATTCAAGAATGGAAAACATTACAGGTGAATGTCTACCTTATTGGAATGTCCCAGATTCCAATCTGGCCTCCCATCCTGGTAAAATAGGCTTAACCGTATATTACTGGGAAGATTCCTTTTGTTCCTTAATGGAAGGCCTATGGGACAAGCCCAACTGGGGGTTTCCAAACCACCTTCCCATGCCCATAGTCATGTCTCCAACCACTGGGTGTGAAGCCCTGACTCAAAGAGAAGGCATTAAATTCTCAAAGAGAAGGCATTAAAAAGAAGATATTCTCCCCAAAGCCTAATGAAGAACCTGCTCCATTTAAGCATTCAGTCTATGTGCCCTGTGCCCAATGGGCTTTCAAGGGTAAGGACATATATCCCACTAGCCAAAGGAAAAAGAAGAAAGGAATAGTAACACACACACACATATATACCTACATACACACACATAAATATATGAAAAGGAGTCTGTTCTCCTAGAGCAAGATTTCCCTTTCCTTTTCTGAGTCCTGAATGCCTTTCCTTGGATTATTTAATCTCTTCAACACCCTGGAGGTAATTCAAATAATTTTTATGCCATTTAATAAAAGTAATGTATTTTTATTTTAGAATCTTAAGTTGTTAAATAGTGTGCTACGAGTTCATGTCATACATTAAGGACTTATATAAAGAATTTTGGGTTTTTACGTTTAACAAGAAGTTCATGTTATTTAATTAAGTCTAATTTATGTAATAAAAATCATAATATTCTTGTCTAATACAATTTAAATTAGACTGTTTGGGGGCATGTGGGTGGCTCAGTGGGTTAAAGCCTCTGCCTTCGGCTCAGGTCATGATCCCAGGGTGCTGGGATCAAGCCCCACATTGGGCTCTCTGCTCGGCGGGGAGCCTGCTTCCTCCTCTATCTCTCTCTGACTGCCTCTCTGCCTACTTGTGATCTCTGTCTGTCAAATAAATAAATAAAATCTTTTTTAAAAATCTAGGGAAAAAATTAAAACTGGATAATATTAACTAATGTAACATTGAGTATCAAATATACTCAAATTCTTTAATTTTTAATTTTTAATTTTTTAAAAATTAACACACAGACACACATGCACACACAAAATAATTATGTTAAACCTTGACAGCAGTTAGCAATACGGAGCTGAGCTAAATCCCTGAATTAACCGAGGCATGAGAACAATTACCTTCTCTTCCTCCTCACTCAGATTAAATTAGAAATGCCAATATGACCTGGAACCCTAGTTCCCAAATGTGTCCCCTCCACCAGGAGCATCCACATCTCCTGGGATGGGATTGATAAAAATGCAAATTCTTAAGTACCAACCCAACTCACTGAATCAAGGACTCCAGGGTTGAGGCCCAGCCATCTGTGGACCTCCAGATATATGCTAATATCTAACAGCGACCCGCACCGAGCTGAAACACCACACCCACCTTCACAGGCCATGCCTTTGGGAAAATTTGCCCCGGAGAAGTCTGAAGAATGAAACTTTCCGGCAGGCAGAAAGCTCACAGAAGCCCAAGCAGAAGAAACCATCTGATCCAGTCTACACTATTAACATGGCAGAAATATTCTAGGGGTGATGGTGCTTTCTTCATAAAGCAAAGAACTTCGGTTCAGTGTCTCATTTATGGCATATTATTAAAGAGAATATCGGCCTTGGAGTCTGACAGGTCTGAACTGACATGCTGGCCCTACTCCTTATTGCCCTCATGACTGGCCTGGAAGGGAAAATGGACAACTCTTCCTCTGTAAAATGAAGATAATAAACATGTCCTCGTGGGATTATGGTGGGATTTTATGACTCTATCGTATGTACAGGTAAGCCCAGCATAAGAGCATTTATTTATTTAAATGGTAAAATGGTAGGATAATGAACAGAGAAATTCTTTTGGTTTTATTCGCCCTTTGTTTTGCCTTACCCCCGTCTCCTGCCATTTCTAGCCAAGGGCTACATCTAGGCTCTGGGATGGTCTGTGACAGAGCAGAACACATAAGCTGTAGAAGACAATTGCTGTCATTAAAGATGTCATGGCATGTGTCCTAGAGGGAAAGAAGATTGAGGGCAGTGGTTTTGAGGAGAAAGGTAAAGGGAGGCTTTCCCACACCCTGGGAGAGCAGAGCCTGTGGAGCTCCTGCAAGGGATGGGATCCGTGTGCTGTTTGATGGTGGTGTGAACAGAAGATGGTGAGACCCAGGTTGATCGGGGAGGGAGGGCTCTGTATGGCTAGTAGGACTGCAAGGCAAATACAAGGGTTCCCGGGGATGGCAAAGATTCCCAGTCCAACCTCCTGACCAGAAATGTACATCCAGACTCAGAGAATGGGTGTCCTTAAAAGAAATTGCCCCAGTGGCCAGCGATGGGCAGAGAGTACAGAGTACTGCTGTTTAATACTCTGGGGTCTTTGCACAACACAGGAAGGAAAGAGAATCCTCAATCACACCAAACATTCTGTCTGACACATAAGAAGGGTTGGGGACGGGGATGGATCACAGTTGGCTCAAAGCAATCCTAAAAGTGTGTTATTTCTTGCCCATCTGAGTGTGTGGATTGATAACCATACCCTCTACTATGTTTTATTAACAGCTGCTTGCTTTACTGTCAGACTTACCCAGGTATCTACTATTCGGTTAACAAAAGCACAGGCATTATAACATACCAAATAGGAGGGTGTCAGCATCCCCTTTTCATCCTAAGGAAAGAGGGTGACAGCGTGGACCTCAGCTGAAAAGCTATAAAAACGTATATATGTGAGTTTTAGCAAATGTAAGAGAGTGACTTTTCAAGCCTCATTTGAGTCTACATTTGTAAAACAAAACTCTGGGGTTTAAAATCCCTCACACAATTAAATTATTTCTATCTTCTTATAAAGTTATTTGTATACCAAAATGGCTCATCAAATGAGGTCCTTTCATGATAGATAAATGTGACTTCAAAGACCAATATAAAATTAACAAGCCCTTCCTTCCCCTTGAGAATCCCAAACTGATGGGACACAGGTAAGAAACACGTCCCACTGTAACATCGGAAGCAGTCATAAGTTCTCTGAGCAAATGCCTGATAAATCACAATACCCATATTATTGTGTAAAAGAGCCAACAGAAACCCTCCAATGCTATGGTTGTTGACATCCTTAAAAACACAGTAAAACTCTAGAAAAACAGGCTTTTTAAACACGTTGACCATATGATGTTCTTTCTTCAGGAATTGCTGAACTGTCTCAAATCTAAAATTACAATTCTGGAAAGTACAGTTTAGTACTGGCAAAATATAATTAAGTCAACTGGCCAATTCAACATAATTCTCTATTATCTCACTCACAATTTGAGATGTGTTCTCTGAGGCAATTATGTTGTGACACTGCATTTACATGCATTTTAAGATTCTTGGTAGTGACTGAAAGAATGACTCAGTGATGTCAATTCTGCTTTCTTAATCTCTGAGGCAAAACAAAATACTCACTGTTTATAAAAGGAATAATCTCTCCCCTGACATAAGAGAGAAATTTTTTTCTCCCATCCCATAGGCGTGTGAAGTTTCTTTCCTCTGAGAGTCTGACAGCCCCATTTTCAACCCAACAGGTCAAGGCACGGAGCAGAGTATAACCGCCATGACTGATATTAATTGCATGCTAGTTTTGCCAGCCAATGAAAGAAGCCCAAACAAGGAGAAAATTATAAAAACATGAAAGGTGCAAAAGAGGAATCATAGCTTGTTGGTTTAGAGCATGGGCTTCTGGGGGCCAACTGCCTGCCTGGCTTCTAATCCACTTCTAAACTTCCTAGCTGTGTTAACTCTGGGTCTGGTGCCCAGCCCCTCTACGGATTCGTTTCCTCATCAGGAAAATGGCCATTGTAACAGTGCCTACCTCTTGGGGGAAGCAAATGTGAAGTGAATGGATATTTTGCAAAGTGCTAGAACAATACCCGCCCATATAAATGACGTATATGTGATAGGTATGGTATGTAAAGAAGTAGGTTAGGGCATCCTCAAAGCTTTATTTCTTTAGAACTGATATATTTACTTTATAAGAAAGTGGGATAAACTATGTAGTAAATGATATACTTTTGTCAGGGTGAGAGAGTTCCTATAAAATTGTAACATTTGTGCATGGACTTTAGCATGGGTAAGATTTTTCTATACAAGATTTAACTTTGTTTCTACTCTTGGTATATTTCTCTATACAAGAGGTAATTTGTTTCTACACTTGGTATTTTCAAAGTCTGAGATGTGAGTAGTTTTATCTTGCCTTGTTGGAAAACTCTAGACCAAGTTTCCAAAATGGAAGTTTTGTTCCAAATTTATTTATTGGCCACAATTTTTTACATAACAATGTCTGGGGCTTTGGTGCGGAGAAAGGGATGTAGAACACATTACCCAAATCCAAAGTAAGAAAACAGAAATATAAAATTAAGAACAATTGTAAAGACTCCAATTCAGGTACCACTTAGGATCTGATAACATGCTGGTACTTTCACACTTGTAATCATTGTCCTTACTGCTCATTATATCCCCATTTTATGTTTTAGAAAGGCTACAAAGACTCAGAGAGGTAAAATGACCAAAGTTGATACATTGTTGAAACATATTTTAGAATCAGGTTTATGTGACTCCAATCCAGAGTTCTTCCCATTCTGCCAACGTAGCCAAGATACTCATCCAAGGTAAAGATCAGATGTGGTCTGGTAGTTCAAAGGAAAGGGGATCAAAGTGGGTAGAAACAAGCAAAAATATATATATATATATCATGGGAAGAGGCTGAGAAGTGGTTAGAACTCGGGGAGGGAAGGAGAAGAGAAAGGGCGGCGGACAGTTGAGTAGAAGCAAGGAGACTGAGCCGGAATGAGCAGACAGGAGCTGAGGGCTGAAGCTGGGAGCTCAGCAGCCTCTATAGGCTTTCAGGCAGGGACGGGGGTGTGTTACAAACGTGTGTTTAACAGCAGAATTAGAGAAAGGGAAGAGGTGGTCAGGTGAGCCGCTGAAGCCCACTGCCTCATTTAGGGACGGCGTGACATGTGTGTCTGCGATGGTTTGCCTGCTGCAGATAGAAGGGAAATAACACCACAGCATTCTCCCTAAAGGCAAAATGTTAAGAACTAATAATAGTGAAGCCTGCAAGAGAGCAACAAGTGAGAAGTACCCTCAGGGCTTTGAACCTGGAGAACTTCCACAACGGCCATTCTATTGTTAATCACAGGAGCACCCAGCCAGGGAGGAAGAGAGGTGCCCAGGTCTGGAAAAGAGACAGACACAGTCCTCAGTTTGGAGGGAAATAAACCCCACCAAGAGGAGACGCTGGGAAACCAAAGCGAGTTGAATTGAGTTTGTTGAGCTCCACACCGGGTGGAGTGACACTGGGACACCCCAAGACCAGGGCGCTGTGCAAATTCATCCAGTAGGACGAAAACTCCAGTAAGTGGTCAGGATAAACATATAAATGCAAGAGTTATCAGCACGAAGAAGAGGGTAGAGAGTGAGTCACTGGACTAAGTAGCCTAAATGAGTACTGCGATCTTCTACCATATTCATGTGTCACCAAGAGGAGTTTCGGTTGGTGTACCTCTTGTTCTTCCATTTCTTAGGTGACACTACAAAACGTATGACTTCTGGGCAGCAGGTGGGATGTGAGGGGCTTTCTCATTATCTATGCATTTGCTTTGCATTTTTTGAGAGGAGTAGCCTCTATTTCCCTGTTGAAACCCCTGAAAAAGGAACACATGAGAGAATTTAAATGTGCTAAGAAATTTGAAATGCTAAAAATGGCACTTTAGCATTGGCTGTGTAAGAATTTCAATGTTCCTGCCAGCTCAGATACAGGCAATTTTATCTTTAATTACCAAAATAAATGTAATTTAAAATTTTTCTCGCATACCTAAAGGCAGAAAGTAAAGTGCTCTTTTAAGAATAATAAAATGTCTTGCTCTAAATCGGACAAATGATAGTATCACAAAACCTTCAGCATTGGAGGAGGGCAGCAAAGAGATCTAGTCCAACTCCCTTGGATGACATACCAGGAGGTATGTCGTTAAGCCACTGTTGCATGACAGCTGGGCTACATGATTACTTATACATACATCTTGTCAACAGTCCTCAAACATCACCCAAGAACCTTATTCAGTCTGCAAAGTGACCAGATTCGGTATCTTAGATTGTCATAGACCGCAGCAGTGTCCAATTCTAACATTAACCCAACTCAGGACAAAAACAGAATCTTGGAGAATTCTACTTCATTGGAAAAGTTTGCTATAGAAAATGCAAATCTGTTCTCTGAAGTCCACAGGAAAATCATCAGAGGTAGATTTGAGCAACTGAACTACAGGGAACAGTGGTCCTCTTTCCCTCACATCTGGTACGGATTTATAATGATGAGGAAAAAAAGAAATCAATTAAATTAGGCATGTGGATTTGTGCCTTGACCTTGTTAAGTGAAAAGTAGGTGCTACCCCCATGAATTTCTATGAAATTGGTAGTAACTGTGTAAAAGTCAAGGCCCCCCTACAGCCTCTTCAGGAGCCATGTGTGTGAAAGGGTAGACACACCAAATGCTAGTACACTCATGTGTGAGATACGTAGATACAACATAGGTAATTTATTACAGGTTTGAACTTGGTTCTTTTTTTTTTTTTTTTTTTTAATACAGAAAAAAAAATCATGGAAAATATGTGAGGGTACAATGAAGGGAGAACCTCAGTGTCAAACCTTCAATGACCAGCTCCTTTGGTTCTAGATGACCAAGACAAGACATTACAACACACAGATGTAGCTCAAAGGAGATGAGCTTGTTAAGAATAAATGCTTTTCTCAAGAAGTTTGCCATGAAATTTGAGAAATTCTGTGATTATTTTTTTTTATCCTAGGAAAGATTATTTTATGTCACTCGAGCTTTAAAAAATTCAAATTAAACTGCTGGACTTCTTAAATAGAGTTTCTTGTCATCTTCTTTAGCTTGGTAATTTAAGATTTTTTTCTCCAGTCCCACTTTTGGCCAACCCAGCCCTTCATTCTCATTTTGGATGGGGGACATGTATGCTACAGTGTCCGGGACGACAGGTCTCTAACCTCCACTCCCAGATAGTTTTATGCAGAAAAGCCCCATGAATATTGCCTTCACCTTCTTTGGCCTCTTTTTTTTTTTTCTCCTTGAAGTGTAGAGGCTCACAGCCAGGGCCTGGCTCTTATTACAGGTTTTAAGATGAAGTCTATACAGTGAAAAGGACTCTGTTTTTATTTCTTTGGAATTATTGGCTTTCAAAGCCTTTGAATTCCCTGCAGATAATTACTGTTTTGGCCCATGATTTCTCTGATATTTGATGCCTCTGAGTGGAATAAATTACCTATCTAACAAGGAGGGTTAATTGGTGGTTGTGAGCCAGTGTATGTGCCCTTTGTATTATGTTTTAAGCACCCTGCAAACTCTGACCGTCTGAAACATCATATTGTTTTAAACCCTCTCCCCAGTACAACCTGTGGTTTGGATTCTTGGCTACTGGAAACTAAAAGAAAGAGGGAGGCATTTCAGTAGCTTCGTGTGTTTTCCGTGTTAAGGGTTCTTTTGTTTTTGTGACATTTGTCCCCCCTCAAGGTGATCACATTTCCTTCCAGTATTCTGAATAAGAACCGTGTAAGCCGAAGATACCTGTGCCCAGATCCCAAGCTCATAAAACTTTCCAGAGTTCAGACCGAGAGCTGCAGTTTCTGTAAAATTCCCTCTCTAAGCATTCAGCCTCCCTTAGCCATTTCACAAATTCATCTCTGAGAAACGATGCTTTTTTTCGCGGTAGTATTTGTCTTATTAAATCCATGAAACTAAAAATGCCTCATTGAAGTAAAACATTAGCACCAACTCACACAGCAAATTGTTTTGTGTGAATGAAAGCTTTTTAAGAGTGTAACTCGGCAAAATTACCCAAAAGTAGTTTAGCAAATGCCACAAAACATAACATCTGCGTATTAAAAATGCATTCTGTAGGCTGCAGAAAAATTGCAGTACTGAAGCAATTTTCTAATATTTACATATTTATAACAAGTGCCTGTCACGCGAAGGCTCAAGCTCACCTGCGACATTTCCATGTGATGTAAAATGAAAACCGTCTCATGCTTGGGTGTTCTAATAACCATGATATTATTTTAACAATTACACTATTTAATACCTTGGATTAGTCCCTCTGATAGTGCTATTAGCTGTCACTAGACTCCATAATAGGTGGCTTCATCTTTGTTATGACATGATCTTTCCTACTGTTTGTTGACCTTTCAATACAAGGGGGAGGGGACGCTCCCAGCCCCCCAAACCTTTCAGCGGCTACTGTAAAAGCTGTAGTTTAATTCTCAGCTGGAATGTTTAGAAACCCTCGGTGCTAAATACCTCGGTGGACTGCTTAAACACCAACAACAGCCTTATGGGGCCTTAGTCGACCTTAAACACATCTTTTTTTGTCGAGAATATTGCATTCTGCCACAATTCTGTGGGCTAACCCTGGGCTCACATTAAATATACCAGCCTCATTGAAGCTTACTGAATTGAGTTGAGTCGTTCTTTGTTTTATTCTCTCTCGGCTTCACCCCCGACTGGGACTGGGCAGCCTTTCTTCCAGTGGAGCGTGCTTTAAAGTAACCCAAAGAAGAGAAGAAGGGGAGGGGGAACGGGGGGGGGGGTGAGGGGGGGGGAGAAACCAAAAGGTGCAGCTAAGGCCATAATTAGTCTTGATCCTCCAAGTCTAAAATATTTTAACGCCAGGTTTCTGATTGCAGTACGGGCAAAGTGGATTTGGGAATGCAGAAAAGTAATTAGGTCTGTGCATTGAAGTGTGGAGAGCATTTAAAAGTGAATGGGTGGTTACTACATTCTTGGCAGGCTGTTTTTTATCTTTTCATGCTCTGCCTTCGTGAGAGGTGATGGGTTTATTGCAGTTTTTGCACTCTGGAGGTGGCTGTGTTTTTCTTCACCTAGCCTTTTGCTCTCTCTCTCTCGAAAATGAATCCTCATGGTGTGAGGAAGAATGAGGGAAATTTTTAAAAAATACAAACAAGGCGCCCTGGCCAGAGAGGACGCAGTGAAGCAGAATAGGTTGGGAATGAACCTCCACATTGCAACAGGTCACTTAGAGAGATTCTGGGTTTAATTAATGACTCACTGAGCACAGGACCAACTGGAGACAATGGTCACCCCAAGGAGAAGGGAAACAGCACATATTATTCTCGAACCTTGCTCACAGAGCCATCCAAACTCTCTAAGGAGAAGCTTGGCATCATTAGGCCACGTGGAGTCCTGGTATAGAAGACACAGACCATCAGTGTCTGAATAGTCAAAATGCATGTTTTTTATTTCTTCAATCTGTAAAACCACGGCAATTTGCTCAGATCCCATGGCTCTTCAGCTTAGATCTTCACGTCTGCCAGTCAAGTAATCATCAGGGCAGGCTTGAAAGTCATAGAAAATGTATGTGTCCAAAAAAAAAAAAAGAGAAAAAAAAGCTGGGGTGTTGTTGGGGGGTAGCTGAGGTAAGAACTGATAGAATGTGAATGGTCTCTTTTTAATTCCCACAATATCTTGTTTTTGCTGATAATGAAAGATCTTTAGCAAAAGAGGCCTTTACATGAAAAAAAAAAAAAAATTGCATGAGGCAACTTGGTCTTTCCAAAAGCATCTAGGGATATCGGCTGAATTTGGAAAGGCAGAATCAGATCCAGCTAATGGAGAACCAAATGAAATAAACCAGAGGTAGGTTTGGATTTGGATGTTTGTCATTACTGTTCTGATGTGGGAGTTTGGAGTTTTTCTGTTTGCTGTTTGTTTTTACTTTAGAAAACAGGACTTGGAAAGCCTTGCGTGGATGACTGGACCAGTATGCTTATGTCCTCGGGCAACTACTTCAGCAAGCTTGAAGTTTAGACAAACGAGTTCCTTACCTTTTTAACTGTTGCATTCAGTATCTTAATTAAGAACCATTCTGCCATCATCTAGTCTTCTGTACGAGCAGATTTGCTTAGCCACATATGGCTCTTAGCTCATTGGACTTCTCTCCATTTCTAGTGGACAAGAATGAGCACTTTGCTGTTTGACGTATTTTCTCTTCAGCCCTGGCTAGCCTCAAAGCTGCTCTCCCAGGTCGGGTTTTCCCATAAAAAGATCCATACAGCACTATTGCTTAGCAACCTTATGTTTCAGGTCTTCTGGAAGATACAAATAAAACATATGATCTGATGCCATTATAAATGAGATTTACGTCTTCATCACAGCCTGTTTATAACAGAGAAAACTTGGAAACAGCATAAATGTCTAGCAATGAGGAATCAGTTAAATAAACAATGATATATCCATATAATGAAATGCTATCCAACCATCAGGAATGATGCTGGGGAAAACTGTTTAATGACCAGAGAAGATTTTCAAAGTAAACTGAATTGAAGTTTCAAAGGCAGGTTTATAAAGCAGTATGCCTCGTATAATCCTACGTGTATGTGTGTATAAAATAGGTAGTAGATTATCACAAATTTGAACATATAATCCTTGTTTAAAGAAGAGAGAGACAGATCGACAGTAAGTCCATTTTTAAGGAAGATAAAAATACACCAAAATGTTAATATAGGTTACCCCTGAGTAAAGCGGAACTCGGTGATTTTTTTTTCTTCTTTCTGTTACCTGTATTTTCTAAAGTTCATTGAATAAACTTATAATTGAACAAGATAGTTTTGGAACAAAGAAACAATTAACCCAAGTCATTTAAACAGAAAGCGCTTACCAGACTATGGTATTAAATTCTCCCTACAGACTTTCTAAAATAACGCTTTATGATCTGTTGCTCTGAATGCAAGAGGCAAACATAAAGCAAAAAGTTTCTGCCCTCACCCACATCCCATGTTTATTGTGGTACCTGAACCTAAGTTCATTACCCACAGTATTTCGTGAAGACCTGTCTCCAGCTGCCTAAGAGCCCGGAAGAGATTCCGGCCCTCCACAATGAAACCGAATTTCACATTTAGAAAAGCCCAAGTAAGAAATGTGCATCCCTCCCCCATCTCTCTCCCATGAGCCTGTGACGGATCACCGCTCAACCTCATTCTGACCAAGCTCTACCCAAAACGCACACTGCGGGCTGGCGTGCGCTGACTGGGGTCATCCCCCTCCCTGACCCTCCCTGAGTCCTTAAAGCAAGACCCACATTAGATCTCGGCTACTTCAGTTGAGGAAATAGTCCTTCATGGAGGCCAGAAAGGTTCGTCGTTATGCAAATGGGAAATAAGCACCAGCATATCCAGGTCAGATGCATAATGTGTATAAATAATTGATGGAAGAGATATGTGGCTCCGTGAGCTCATCTAAAGCCAGAAGCTTAAGAAGTTTCTGTCCAGAATAGATGCTGACTTGCTGGGAGCCCATGGGAAAATCACTTAAACTCTCTGTGTTTCATCTTGAAATAGAGACGATAGGAATGTTGACCCGGGCCCCAGGGAATAGCGAAAGATTGCAAAGCACTTCAAAAATTCTTGTATCAAAGTAATAGGAGCTATTTAGGGAAAAGGTCACGAAATAATCAAAGACTTCCTGAAACCTCAACAATAACAATGTGATTTGACACACTGTGATCTAGGCATCGCTGAAAAGGCGTCAGTAAACTCACGGAATCCCAAATTTACAGACATACCTAAAGCATTTGGCGTAGTTAGCTTAGGGACTTGATCTTTTTTGCTGCAGACTCATTATCCTCCTAAAGCAGAACATACCAATCAGACGTTCGTGCAGATTCTCTGGCTTCATGTGGTTTGGAAGAGAATCCCACCCAGAAATGGGCTGCTGAGAAACTTCGTGAAAGCATCACTTACTACAAACCAAATTGTATTCAGCAGGTAGAAATTAACACACGGGCGAGACACAACCTCGGATCACAGAAACACACATGGAAGCCACAAGAGGCTGGAATAGAGCGCTGTCTTATAATTATGTGGCTTTTGTGCAAGAGTCACTGTAAACTTCTGTGGCTTCCATTAGGAATACCACTAAGAAAAAAAAAAATAAAAAAATTAAAAAAATTAAAAAAAAAAAAAGGAATACCACTAAGACCTACTGGCAGCAAGATGTTTCTGGTCTCCTTCCCCATCTCCCTCTCCCATTCCAGCTGGGCACAACACCCTCCTACAGTCTCTGATCTGAGACCAGACAGTGCCCCAGTTTTCGTGTGTCATGTATTTTCTAGATGGTTTACCAAGCTGTATACATGGTCAAAGACACAGGGCTGGTGGTGACTTGGTATCTCCCAGGATTCGGGTCATGGTCTTAGTTGCCATCTTTTGGCCTGGTGTGTGCCCACAGAGAGGAGAGAAAATTCTTGAAGAAGCAGAGTAGGAGCTAGAGCTAACTTTACGCCTCCCAGAATTTCTAGCCTTAAACAAAATGATTCAAAAAAAAAAAAAAAAAAGAATGACCCCCTCCCTATATGTCTGAAACTCTGGGTGGGTGGCATTATTTAATCATCATTTCTACCTAGGGTAGTGCTTCAAGAATGGGACTTGGAATCAGACGGAACTGGGTTCAAAATCCAACTCCACTTCATAGCTGAGCGGCCTAGGGTAAGTAATTTAAATCCTCTAACCTCAGTCTCCTCATCCATAAAATGGGAGAAATGGCTCCTGCCTAGTGCTGTAAAAGAGTTTGAAACAGGGCACGTAAGTATTTAACAGAATGTCTGCCATATAGGAATTATTCAATTAATGGTAACCGCTTTGTTAGCAATACTGTTAGAGCTGTATCAGTAGCTGGTTTCTTTATTTGGTAACAAAGAATACTGACACTAGGAGGATTAAGTGGCTGACGAGCCAAGATTCCGTCCCAGGAACCCTGATTGCAAAATGCATGCTGTCTCCACTCCTCTTCACTGTTTCTCCCTTGGGAAACAGGGCATTTCAGAAGCACATGCTCCAAACCTACCATGGTCGTCTAACCACCCACATGCAAGGATCTCAAAACACGAGTCCAGGCATATAGAAATATGTTCTTTTATTCTCAGCAACATGATTATGGCCTCTCTTGTGGTGAGCACTGTGTTTGTCTCAATCCCACAGTAATAATGCTGGCTGGGATACTGATCTCAACTGAATTTCTCAGCACCAAGGGCAGAAGAGAGACCAAAAGTGATCATTCCCCCCACCCTTTTTCCTTTCTTTCTTTCAGTGGAAAATCCATGACCTCTGTGACCCTCAACCCAAAACCATAGCCCAAGGCTTGGTATAGCTCAAGATGGAGGGGTGTGGAGAGGGCAGATAATGTTAGAGAAAGACAAACTAGGAGCAGAAACAAAGGCCAGTAAACAGAGTGAAAGAAGCTTAGAAAGGGGGAGAAGGGAGGGGGGCCTGGAAGCAAAGAACAAGGCACAGAAAAAGGACTTGGAGAAAGACTGAATAAATTGTTTGCTTGTGCTGTTTAGCAAAATCAGCTAAACTTGGCTTTCAAAAAGTTTCACACAAAATCATTTTCACTGATTATTTTTTGGCACAGAAATTTTGTAAAATTTGGAAATTCACAAAGTGACACAATTTGCTAAAAATGCCATTCAACACAATTTGATGTAAACTACAGAAATGTTATTATAATTCATTAGGAAAACTTAAAAATGTGATAGTGTCCTGAAAACTTGGATGGTTGCCACAAGAATCACTGGCAGCTAAAAACCAGCATAAGAACCAAAATGCTCAGTCTATCTATTCACCGGCAAATGTCATGTGTCTTTTATGTGGTTAGCTTCACTCTAATATCCTGGAGATATTTTGTAGCCATTTTTAGCCTTCCATTTTATCCTCCCCCCTCCCCCCCGGAGTCAAATCCTACAACCCTTGCACATGTAGGCAATTCTATACAAGATCCATAGGACCCACACATCCTCGAGGAAGCCGTGCTCACTGCCACCAACAGAATTCTGAAGGTTGGAGTTTGGATTCTACCGTCCTGTTTTTGGAACTGGCCTGTGTCTTGTTTGTGTATGTGTGTTCTCTAGGTAGGATTTAAGCAGCTAGCTTCCTAACAGAATCCAGTGCTACTAATACAATTCTGAGAGGCAAATATACAATGAAGAAAATGCCAAATAAACATCAGGTAGACAAGATACAAGGCTACTGCCTCCTTGAGGAAAAGGATTTCGTCTGACCATCCAAGCAAAGATCCCAGCAGATAGTAAATGCTCAGTAAATTACAGGAAAGACAGAGAGATGGAGAATAGGAGGGAGGGAGGGAGGGAAAATGGAATAGAGGAAGAAAGGAAGATTCAATTCAAGTTGTAATACACAGTAAAATGAACTTGGGCAAATTGCTAACTTTTTAAAATCTGTTTTGTTGCATATATGTGAAAAGAACACTTTACTCCAGTATTGCTTATCATCAGGACCTTATGGCTTACCACAGGTTTTCACACACATTATCTACTAAATCATATTGTTCTTTTTGTTGTTATTCCTATCATCATTGATATGCCTATAGAACAATGAAAACCAATTTATCTTTCTTCAACCCTCCCAACCACTCCTTTGACAATTCTCCTAGTCCTGTCCATGCTTTAAAGCCCCATGTCCTCAATCCTTCTGCTCCTTACTACCAGGTTTCCTGCCAGGTGAGCTCCTTAAAAAATCTTATTTTCTAGAAGCCTTCTTCTTCCAGACCCAGACAAAATATATCAATTTAATGTTCCCAGTCTGTAGTCATCTGCTTTACACTCGATAATCGGATAAATACATACCAAAGTGACTGAAACTATTGGCATCCATCACCACATTCCCTGAATTACAAGTGCTGCAAAGTCTCAAACTACATTTCCCAGACTCCCTTGCAGCTGCAGTTCCAGGTGCATTCTGGATTTGGCCAAAAAGGATGTAGCTATGACAAATCTGAAACACAGGCAAGGCTATTTTCCTGTGACAGTTACACTTGACAGACAAGCTCTGACAGTCAGAGGTGCTGGCAGTGACCAGGGTCCACATTCTCCTCGCTGCCCATCAGGGTCTTGGGAGAGAGGCAGCTGGAGCAAAAACAGCAGGAGCCTGGGTGTCCCCTCTTCCCTAACAACTACAGTGGCGATGGGACCACCAGAAACCTGAGGTCAAAGCAGCTCCTTGCTTCCCTCACTCCAGTCTCTCCCAGTGGTTTTGTAAACTCATAATCCCCTACATTAAATTCCTTTCTGCTTAAAACTCCCGGCACAGAATTTCTTCTCTGCACAGAAGTCTGATTGAGGCAGTGATTTAACGATTAACCTAATGCCGGTAAACTTACAGTGACTCAGTCCACCCGCCCTACTGCCAAATCACTGTGCTCACAACTAATTATACATTGTTTCTGCAGCATCCTCATGATTTACCTGTTTATATGTATGTCTCTTACTCTATCGTATTTCCTTTGAAATTTATTTATTTGCGCGAGCGCGTAAGAGAGAGAGAGAATCTCAGGCAGACTCCCTGCTATGCATGGAGCCCCAGGAGAGGCTGAGGCTCGATCCCACGACCCCTGAGATCATGATCTGAGCCAAAACCAGGAGTCAGACACTTAACCAAATAAGCCACCCAGGCAGCCCTCTATTTTATTTCTTTATTTGCATGTACAACTGCGCCACCCTTATAACCAAATTGTGAACTTTGGGAGTAAAGTTTCAATGTCTCAGTCATTTTTCTAGCACCAGTGGCAACTCACTAAACCCCTTGAACCTCTTTTGGATAACATGCTTGTACTCATTTGCTTACAGGAGGGGTTGATACATGAGTGTCATGTATTTATACAACAAGATAAAGAGAGGGTTGTTTAAAAAAATCTACATATACACACACAGTCTATTTATTTGTCTACCTATCTTCATCCAAAGTTGTGTGTGCAGGCAAAATGACAAGAAGTACTAATGCAATTATCCACATCATTCAGCCTTTAAAACAACTCTTAAGTAAAAGGACAAACAACAAACCAGGAAACGGTATCTGCAGTTGAGTATACTTACAAGGAACTAAACTCTCATCTACAAAGAAACCATAGAATTAAAAGAAAAAAAAACCCTATTAGAAAAGTGAGTGATAGTTCACAGAAAAGGAAATACAAATGACTCATGAACATATGAAACGATGCTCAAATCACTCCCACATAGAAGAAATGCAAATTAAAACTACATCAAGATACCATATTTCACTATCAGGTTGGTAAAAATCCAAAAATTTGACAACCCTTAGGGTTGGCAAGATACAGAGAAATGGGAGCAGTGATTCATTGCTGGTGGGAGTGTAAATAGGTATAATCATTCTGGAAGGCAATTTGGCAATATTTATTGAAATTACAAATGCATGTACTCTTTGACTCAGCAGTTCCAATTCTAGGAGTTTATTCTACAGATATATTCACACATGGGCAAAATCATGAATGTGCAGGGTTATTTACTGCAGCAGTTCTTTTAATAGCAGAAGATTGGAACAATCTAACAGTTTGTCAATAGAGAACTGTTTAAGTAAATCACGGTGCATCCAAATATTGGGATAGTGTTCAACTATAATAAATAATTTTTTTTTCAAAGAATAGGGCTGTTCCATAGTACCAGTATGTAAAGATATGTAAGACATATTAAGTGAGGAGGGAAATACCAAAGTGTGCGTAGTATGCTCCTTTTTCTTAAGCGGGAAAAGGAACCGGTGTTAACACTCACTCTTATAAACGTTTTTTAAATATCTGGAAGTTTACACAAGAAGCTAGAAACAGAGGTTTTCTATGTGGTATCGGGGTGGAAACTACCAGATATGGGACTGAGGAGAGGAGAACTTTGTGCTCCTTTTCACTCTTGTTAAAAGTTCTTAAACTATGCAAATCTATTTCTGTTTTAAAAATGAAATAAATATTAAAATACAACTACTATTAAGAAAAAGGAGGGTGTTCCAGTCTTACTTATCTGATTTGGTCAATTCCTGGCATCTGAAGGCACGACTCTATCCCTCACTAGAAGTCTGTGGGCCAGGGAAGAGTCTGTAAAGTTTTAGAAGAAAAGTAATTCTTTATTAAGCACTACTTTAAAAAATTTATTGGAGGGGTACCTGTGTGGCTCAGTAGGTTAAGCATCTGCCTTCAGCTCAGGTCATGATCCTGGAGTGCCAGGATCGAGCCCTTCATTGGGTTTCCTGCTCAGCGGAGAATCTGCTTCTCCCTCTGTCCCGACCCCTGCTCGTCTCTCTCTCTTTCTCTCTCTCTCTCTCTCTCACTCTATCTCACTCTCAAATTAAAAAAAAAAAAAAATTATTGGAAATCCATTGACTTCACAGTAGGTTGGAGTAGAGGAAAACACTAGAAAATCTTTTCCCACTTATAAACATTCTCACGTCAATTTTGTATTTGTTTAGGGTTAATAATCTGCTTTTTCAAAATGCAAATACAGGGTACCCTGCATACAAGTATCTTGAATCTCATTATGCATCATTTAATCTGGTAATCTCTTAAAGAATAACCTCTATCTGCTGAAGGCTGGGTATCTCCAACTGGAGGGAAGAGAAGGGCTGTAGAAAGGGAAGGACCGTATGAAAGTAGCAAGGGGCAGACAGCCCAGCAGCCAGAGAAGGGGGGGGACAGGGAAAGTGTGAAGAGAGAAAGTGTAAAGAAGGGAGGCGAGAGGATGGCTAATCAGAAGCAGGCTTCACATTTGCCTGGAAACCTGCTGGTGGCGACCATCTGGGTTCCACAGATTAATGACCTCTCTTGCTGCCCCTAACACACAGATCCTGCTTTGCCAAAAATCGAGATTATTGGGAAGCTTTTACCTTGTCGATCCCACAGAGAGTTAGCTCCTCTTTAGTCCCCAGGGTTTCTCTTTCTCCCTCCCTCTCTTCCTCCCTCTGTCCCTCACCCCTCCCTTCCTTTCTTTCCATACAAAAAGCTTTACATGCTTAATGTATTCACCATGATCGATTTGAAGATAAATGGACACCTGTTAAGCCATCACCACAACCTATGCCATTACTTTATCCATCACCTCCAGAAGTTTCCTCCTGCCCTCCTGTGTGTGTGTGTGTGTGTGTGTGTGTGTGTGTGTGCGTGTGTGTGTATGCAGGTGTGACAAGAACATTAACATCAGATCTACTCTCTTAGCAAATTTTTACATATACAGAACAGTACTCTTAACTCTATGCCCTGTACTGTATAGTAGATCGCTAGGACTTACTCATCTCACATAGCTAAATTTTGTCCCTCTGACCAACACCTCACCTTTTCCTCCTCCCCCAGTCTCTGGCAACCACCAAACTATGCTTCTATGAGTCTGACTGTTTTAAATTCCTCATATAAGTGGGCACGTACGCTTCTGAAATATACTGTCTTTCATGATAAGACCTAATGCTTAAGAATTATTTTGTGTGTTTTTTAAAAGTCCGAGGTAAAATGGAGAGCTATTTAAAGAGTAGAGAACCAGGTAAGATTTTATGAAAAAATATGTATTTGGGATTAGGTCTGTTACCACAGGACGTACACGTATCATTTCTGAACCAGGTGTTTCACTCAAAAGCCCCGTTTCCAACTGTTTGATATTCCCGTTAATAGAAATTGCTTACATTGTGACATCTGCTAAATAAAACCAATGATAGTAAATAAAATGAGCAAAATCTATTGTCTGACTATCGTCTTATGAATAATAGATCTTTCCATTAATAATAATATATCTTTCCGTTAATGAAAAAGTCATTGTGCCTCCGTTATCCAAATCCACAGTCATGAGGGATTCGACTTTTATTTAAAGGCTTTAAGAATAACTTACCAGCTCTGGTGAACAGCATAGGTTCCTTCATATCACGCCATCACTCCAGCGGGTGTTTCGCCTGGAAGTAAAGAATATATGGAGCTGATGGGGTTGAGGTCACCAAAGTTCTTCACGTCTGTCTCAGCACAAATTTTACCATAACTTCAAAGTGTTCCATATTACAGAAACTCTGTAGTGCATGTGCTATGCACATAGAAATACTTTTGCTGTTGTTAAGGCGATTTGATGTAGTCTCGTTGAAATGTATTTATGTTCATTCCTGTCAGGTTCCCATAATATGTTTTATACAAATATATGGGGGACAGAGTGGTTGATTGGCTGCCTGGTTGAGAAATAGAAGTTGTGTGACAGAGGGTCCACACACAGAGAAGCCTAATGTGTTAGAGATGGAAGGGACCTAGAGATTACAGAGACCGAGCCCAATTTTTACCAATGGGGAAATTGAGTTAATAATATTATATACAAATGCTGTATATTTTCCAAATACTTTCTTTAGTCAAATCAACCAGCAAAGCAGAGCCTGTTAAAAATTTAACAATATTAATAATAACAATAATAATAATAATAATAGAACAACTGTTGCTGTAAACATCAGGGAAGAAAAGAAATGTGTGTTCTATAAGGAAAGAATAAGAATTTTTTTAAAGGTTTTATTTATTTATCTGACAGAGATCACAAGTAGGCAGAGAGGCAGGCAGAGAGAGAGAGGAGGAAGCAGGCTCCCCGCTGAGCAGAGAGCCCAATGTGGGGCTCAAACCCAGGACCCTGAGATCATGACCTGAGCCAAAGGCAGAGGCTTAACACATTGAGCCACCCGGGTGCCCCAAGAATAAGAATTTTGACAACTGGGAGATACCCAACACTTTGTAGTTTTGGGAGTGAGCAGACTTCAGCTGTTTTCAGGAAGAGAAACAACCCTGGCACAGCCTTTGTGCTGTTTTGTGGAGGCAGGCAACGAACAGGCAAAGCTGTCTGCAGCTGGGGGATTCCTTCTTCCCACTAGGGCTGCGGTTTTCACTCACAGCTAGAGACCCTGATCTTCTCTGTGGACCCACCCATGGCGTCTGTTTCCACACCCCTCTGTCCCCAGCCAGGCTCCCTTGTTCTTCCCACAGTCCAAGTAGGATGGTCATCAGGAATGACAGCTTTCACCTCTGCATCTCGAAGAGATGTGTGTGAATGAGAATTTGCAACTCAGGTTCTCAAGGCATTAACGACCCTCCAGCAAGATGCTTTCAGAATAAAAAGATTTTTTAGAAAAAACATCTTCCAGCATATAATGCTGCCAAATAATTAACATATCCTAAAGCCAGCATATCAATGAGGGGTTTTAAGAGATCTGAAGATACTGTTTGGCACTCCAGCCCTGAATACTGAAGTAATAATCTTCCATCCCAGTACCTCTAATGAATTTCCTTTTTATTTGCCACACTAGGACCACATAATAACTTTACAGGCAGTTTTTCTTTTGGGGGGCTCATATATGATAAAGAACAAATCATTCAGCCTACTTCATGATGTATCACAGGAAAGAAACTTTCCTATTTTCCTGGCTGGACACTGCCTCTAACTCGTTACATGAATTTGGGCAAATAACCTCATCTTTCTGAACCTTAAATTTCTAAAGTATAAAACGAGAGGTTAGGCTAAGTTATCTCTAATGCCTTCTGTAGTTTAAAGACTCTGATGCACTTTGGAGCCAATGCTGTAAACATTTTATAAAATTATCGCTGTGATTACTATTTTCATTATTTCGAGTTGAAATCTGAATCCTAGTTGTAGGGATCATACTCAAAGATTTCAATTTGGCAGTGTTCAGCTAGCCTTTAGCGGTTTATCTGGATGGGCACACATGATGGTTAAGACGTCTGAAGAAGTACACAAAGTATTCTGTGGTTGACTTTGATAAGACAAAATGCTTTCTGCAGGGTGTTACTCGGATGAACACACCAGGACACTCAGCCAGACTCATCTGAACTATCCAAACCCCTTGATTCTGCAAACTGGGTTGCAGATCTTTCGAGAACAGGCTTTCTTACAAGATTGCTGGCACTTTCTCTTCCAATCCCAGCCAGAAAAACAGTAAGAACAGCCTTTCTCATATCATTTTGGCATTTCTGGTCTTGGCCCAGGCTGGAAAATTGAAGTGTAAAAGCACTTAACTGAACATTTCAGAAGGTAAAGAAATGTTCAGTTCAAGTTTAGCTCTCAAATGGACAAGTGGGTCTTCTTTTATTCACCTCATCGGAACCCTAGGTGGCAAAGAAATACCATGATTTTCTCTCTGCCTTTAAAGGTATCTATTCTAAGTTCCATGTTAGAAGCAAATAAATCCTCTCATGTGCCTCTGTAAAGGGCTTTTGCTGATGTGTTAGAATGTTGGTTGGTATTCTCAATTCAGGTGTCTCTATATCAAGCCTTGCGTGGATAAATTATTGAAGAATTTTCATTAGGAAAAAAGTGACTGATGTTTTGAAATAAAGTATATACAATTTACCATATATATGCATATATATATATGTATAAAACTTACGAACAATATACACCTGCTTTCAACTATCCCTTGTCACTCTCCTATTAGCAGAACCCTTGGTCAGATCAGTGCCATAGCTGCCTCAATTCTACTTTTTGTTTGTCTCTGTTCTCATTTTGTTCTCTGCCATGCACATGGGCAACCCTCACAAGTTCAGCTCCAGTAATGGCCCACATCATGGCAATGACTGGCTAGGAATTTCATTTTGCAAAGGTAATAGGCTAATTTTGGTCATTTCTGTCTCCAATACTAAAATTGCTCACGCCACTACCTTCAGCCCATAACCATGAGCTGATGCTGTATCTGATTATTACTTTTGCTATTTATTAATTTTTAAGTTAATATAACTCTGCTCCAGAGCAAATGTCTATTATAAAACACTTGCTTCAAAACTTCTAAGACAGAGAGAAAGTTCATGACTTTGGGACAGGCAATAATTTCTCCAGTGAACACAAAAATCAATAACCGTAAAAGAAAAAAGTTAATAAACTGGACTTCATCAAAATATAAAACTCTTCAGAAAACACCACTGAGAAAATGGGAAGGCAAGCCAAGGGTCAGAAAAAAACATTTACAAAGCACATATCTGACAAAGTACTCAGATCCCCAATATGCAGATAATTCCTTCAATTCAACAATCAGACAAATAACCCAATAAAAAGTGGACAAAAAATTTGGATAGACACTTTCACAAAAGAAGACATACAAATGGCCAATAAGCATGTGAAAATGTTTTCGACATCTTTAGTCATCAGAGAAATGCAAATTAAAACCACAGGGAGAAACTACTAAATTCCCACCAGAATGGCTACAATTTATAAAACCAACAATGCCAGGTGCTGGTGAGAATGTGGAGCACCTGGAACTCTTATGCATTACTGATGGGCATGCCATGTGGTACCCCCTTGGAAACAGCCTCACAGCTTCTCACAAGGTTAAACATGCACCTACAACTCAACAACACTACCCTTAGGTAACTGGCCGGGAGAGATGAAAGCATATGCCCACGCAAACAGTTGTACTTGAGTGTTCACAGCTGCTTTATTCATGATAGCCAAAAAACTGGGAGAAAAAACTCACATGGCCTTCCATAAATAAATGGATAAACCAATCATGGTATATTCATACAATGAAACACTACCCAGAAATTAAAAAAATAAAAAGGAATAAAGTATTGATACATAGACATCATGAAGGAATCTCAAAAACGTTTTGCTGACAGAAAGAAGCCAGGACAAAAAAGATAAACAAAACACTAGATAGTGTAAAATCTCATTTATATCAAGTGCCATAGGTGGGGGGAATATCTCAGTTACAGTAATAGAAAACAAGTTAGTACTTTCCTGGAACAGGGATAGTAGGGGTAGAGGAGTAGGGAGGAGGAGGGGGAAGGGAAGACAGGAGTGCGCAGCAGGGTGGCTAACTGACAAGGGGCTTTGGGAAACTTGGGGAGTGATGGAGTTCTTTGTCTTCATTTTGTTAATGGATTGTTGGTGTATATAGTTGTCAAAAGTCAACAAACTCTACACACAAAATGCATGTGTTTTTCCTATATCAATTATACTTCAATAAAGTTGATTTCAAAGATTGCTATGAACAAACCCCAAAGCCTAACCACAAGCAAGTTTCAAAAGGTTTTATGGATCTCCCCACTTCCTGCAGGAATAGAAAGACTTCCAATATGTGTGGCACAGAAAATATTTTCTTCCTATTATTTAAAAGGCCTTTACCACATGATTGTT
Source organism: Enhydra lutris kenyoni (assembly GCF_002288905.1). Taxonomy (NCBI): domain Eukaryota; kingdom Metazoa; phylum Chordata; class Mammalia; order Carnivora; family Mustelidae; genus Enhydra; species Enhydra lutris. The sequence continues at coordinate 17,818,400 of NW_019154103.1, forward strand.
TCCTTTTAGATATCTCTCTCAGATATGTACCAGGTAAAGTTTAAAACTATACATGTTTTTTCCTTGCTTCAGACACAGTTACATATGAATTACGTGTGTTATGAGGTATAGGTATGTAAACAACTTAACATCTTTGATCCTTAATTTCCATATCTGTAAAATGGGAATAGACCATCTCAGGATATTTGGTGGCACCAGTTCTTTTCCATTGGCCAGTCTCCCATGGAGGAGATCTGTAGGCAGCAGCCATGGCACCCAGCCCAAACGGCATGTTCCTGAAGCCCCACTTCCATGAGGAGTGGCAGCAGCACGTAGCCACGTGGTTCAACCAGCCGGCACAGAAGAGCCACAGACATGAGGTCTGGCAAACCCAGGCACGCCTCACAGCCAAGTGGACCCAACAGGCCCATTGTGAGGGGCCCCACAGTGAGGGATCACACCGAAGTGTGTGGCAAGGGCTTCAGCTTGTTAGAGTTACAGGTTGCTGGCATTCACAAGATGGCGGCATGGGCCATGGGGATCTTGGTGGATCCAAGAAGGTGGAACAAGTCCACAGAGTCCCTGCAAGCCAACGTGCCATGCCTACAGTACTGCTCCAAGCTTGCCCTCTACCCTGGGAAGCCCTCAGCCCCCAAGAAGCAAGGCAACTCTGCTAAAGAATTCGAATTTGCTACTCAGCTGAGAGGACTAGTCATGCCCAGATGGAATGTCTATAAGAACAAGAAAGCCAGAGTCATTACAGAAGAGGGGAACTTCAAGGTGTAGCCAATCTTTGCATGGCCCATGCCAATGTCGGGCTCTGTGGCATCCAGGCCAAAAGGCCAAGAAAACTGCATGACAGGAAGCTGAAAAGAAAAAAATAAAGTGCCACTGGCAACTTGTAATAAAAAAAAAAGTTGGGAATAATATTTAACTTATATGATCAATATCCTTCCAACGTTATGCTAAGCACAGCAAAGTTATTAATAAACTTAATAATTTCATGATTGTTTGATACTTGTACTACTGGGGAAGTTTCAAGAACCCAGACTGCTTCCTCAAGAGCTTCCTTCCAAGCTAGGATTATATTGAACCTGGCAAGGAAAACCCGCCAACATTTAGTTTATAGCTATGCTGACCTCAAATTTGGAGAACAAGTCTACAGTTCTAAACATGTATCTCAACACACAGTCCCAGTCAAATCTCCTTTCACAGAATACAAATTATTTTCTTGGCAATCTCATCATTTATTGCTTCATAAACTTCTCTCCAGATTTCTTCCAAGATAGAGCCAGCTAGACCATTGTTTTCCACATTTTTTTAAATTGTGATAAAAATACACATAACATAAAATTTACCATCTGTATTAGTTTTCTAGGGCTGCCATAACAAATACCATAGACCGGATGGCTTAAACACCAGAAATGTTATTTTATCACAGCTGTGGAAGTTGGGAAGTCCAAGTTCAAGGTATCCAATATGATTTCTCCTGAGGCCTCTCCTGTTGGCTTGCAGATGAACATTTTCTGGTCACTTTCTTCCTCACTTGGTCTCTGTTCATGTGCACACATTTCTGAAATCTTTCTGTGTCCAAATTTCCTGGTAAGGATATCAGTCAGTTTGGATTAAGGCTACTCTAAGGGTTTCGTTTTAACTTAATTACCTTTTTAAAGCCCTATCTCCAAATACAGTCACATTCTGAAGATATTGGGGAGTTAGGACTTCAATGTATTAATTGGGGGAAGGAGGACCTAATTCATCCTGTAACACCATGAGTGCAGAGCTCAGTAGTGTTAAATCAATTCCCAGTTGTTGCACAATCCATCTCCAGAACCTTTTCATCTTTTAAAACTAAAATTCTATGCCCATTTTATCTTTTTTAAAGATTTTAATTATTTATTTGACAGACAGAGATCATAAGTAGGCAGAGAGGCAGGCAGAGAGAGGGGGAAGCAGCCTCCCTGCCGAGCAGAGAGCCCGATGTGGGGCTTGATCCCAGGACCCTGGGATCATGACCTGAGTTGAAGGCAGAGGCTTAACCCACTGAGCCACCCAGGTGCCCCTCTATACCCATTTTATAACAACTCCCCATCCCCCCTTCTTCTCTGTCCCTGGCATCCACCATTCCACTTCCTGTCTCTATGGATTTGACTATCCCACATACCTCATTTAAGTAGAATTATACAGAATCTGTCTCTTGAGAACTGGATTATTTCACTTAACAAAATGTCCACCAGGTTCAACCATGTTGTAGCCTCTGTCAGAATTTCTTCCTCTTTTTTTTAATGGCTGAATAATAATCTGTTCTATGTATATACCACATATTATTTTCTCATTTATCAATCAGTGGACACCTGGATTGTTTTCACCTCTTGGCTGTTGTGAGCAATACTGCTATGTATATGGTGCACAACTGTCTCTTCAAGGTCCTGCTTTCAATTCCTTTGGATATATACTCAGAAGTGGACTATCTGGATCATATGGAAATTCTGTTTGAGTTCTTTAGGAATTTTCCATAGGGGCAACACCATTTTACATTCTCACCAATGGAGCACCGAAGCATCACCAGTTTTTCCACATCCTTACTGATCATTCTTTTCTATTTGTTTGGTTTTGGTTTTTTTGTGGGTTTTTTTTTTTTTAGAATAACTATCCTAATGGGTGCTAGATTTGCAGTCCCCTAATAATTAATGATGTTGGGCATATTTTTATTTGCTCATTGGCCATTTGTAGATCTTCTTTGGAGGAATGCCTACTCGAATTCTTTGCCCTTTCTGAATCAGGCTAAATATTCTCCTTCACTATGACCAACAGTAAGAAATATACATCCAGCCAGTGTGAACTTAGGCCCATAGGTGTGCACACAATCACACACTCTTGCTGCATCAGATTCACCCTAATATTTTCCATTCTGTTTTTCTTTTAAAATGCTGGTGACCCTCTGCTAAACTGTTTTTACAACTGACTGATGGATCGCAACCTAAAGCTTGAAAAACAAGCTAGACCCTACGTTTCTCCACCCCTAGATAGGAGTTCTTCCTCTTACCTGTACTGTGCTGAATATCTTCTCTCTGTCCTGCACATATATCCTCCACCCTACTATACTCTCTAGGAGGCTGACCTCTGTGAACCACGTTAGTGGACTCCTGTGACCTCTAACTTCCTGTTGGGTTTGGCCAATAGAAACAACTGCAGGAGAGCTGGAGGAAAGAGAAGATGGAGCGTGTATGACCCTGCCCCCCACCACCACCACTCCTGACAGGCAGCCTCTCTAGGTTTAAATAAACAGTACTTACTCTCATGTCTCCAGGCCTGTGACGATAACAAACCCCATTATTAGTAGCTCCCCAAGCCTACACTGTCCCTTGGTGGGTCCCCAAACCCTGCCCATACCTTCATAAACAGTCCTTTCTCAAACTCTCTTCAAATTCTCCTGTTTGAGCCTGCCATCCCTTTCTTGCCAGGGCCCTAACTTCTTAAATATAGATGGTCATTTTACTATCCTCTCTGATTTTCTTCATACTTACAGTTTTAAAAAATGAAAAAGTAAAAAGAGAACAGTTACGAGGAATCACTCTAAAGTAGAGATGGTCCTTGACTTACTATGGCTCAATACGAATTTTCAACTTTACGGTATAAAAGCAATACTCGTTCAGTAGAAATTGTACTTTGAATTTTGGTATTTTCTCAAGCTAGCAATATGCAGTACAATTCCCTCCCTGACAGCAGTGAGCCACACCTTCTGTTATGTCACATGGTCACGAGGGTTAGCAACAGATATACTTACAAGTATTCTGTACCAACACAGCAATTCTGTTTTTCACTTTCAGTACGATGTTCAATAAATTATGTGGAATATTCAATAATTTCTTGTAAAATTATTTTTGATGACTTTACCCTACTGTAGGCTAGTGGAAAAGTTCTGAGCACATTTATGATAAGCAAGACTAAGCTATGATATTTGGTAGATTAATATACAGTAGGTTAGGTGTATCAAATGTATTTTCGACACAATATTTTCAATTGATGATAGGTTTATTGGGCCATAACCCCACCGTAAGTTGAGGAAGATCTGTAACTAGAAGTGATGCAGGTACAGTTAATGCTTCACCAAGATCTTGACTCTCTCCGTGGTCACTGGGCTTGCATCCAAACCGCAGCCACAAGATGACTGGTATTTGTTGTCTTGTCTTTGTTTTGTGTTTCTCTATTAGTCTCAGCTTACCTGTTCACTTTCCCCAAATTTACTAGTCACTTACATTATTTCTAATAACCAAACTTGATACATTTCCCCTTCCATAAAACAGAGGCCCTTCTGATAATGAGAGTCCATGCAACCAAAGATATTAAAAGTGATTGATAAAGGGAATATGAATTATACCTTTAAAATGCCTCCTCTTTTTGCCCCTCCACTCATGGTAAAAACTTCTCTTGGTATTATCTCTTCCATTAAAAAAAACTTTGTTCAATTCCATACAAAACTAGTGTTACGGGTTTCTAGACATGTTCTTCCTGACTTGGATCCAGACAGGGGGAAAAAAAAAAAAGTAAGGAATTAAATATGTCATTTTCAGAAACATTTTTTTTCTTACAGGTTTAGAGTAGATCCATAGTAAAAATGATCTTGCGTCTACCACCTTCCAACCAATAGCTTTTAAAACTCACCAAGAGGACCGATGTCAGCAGGAGGAGTAGCAGCAGCAAGCGCAGGAAGACAAATGGAAACAGGAATGGAGACTGATAGAATGACAGAACTCACACACTGGTCTCGAGAAACGCCAGAGAGAACAAGAAGAGGAATCTGACTTATTTTAGAGAGGCTTTTCCTGGTCCCTCCTAACCAACTCCTTTCCCCTTACTCAGCCCAGGGTCTTTATAGCACACTCAGATTTTAAAAAGTGCATTATCTTTTCCTCTTTCCATTTCTCTTGTCTATTAAGACCGTTGGAGGTGTGGAAACCCTTGACAGCACTAGTGACACAGCAATAACCTCAGGCAGACTTTGATTTTCCTAGGGAAGCGATTTATAATTGTCTCCTTATTGGTTTTTGTTGTTTACAGGAGAGAAATCCAAACAGCTATACATCTTAGTTCAACATGACATCCCAGTCAAATATAAGTACTTCCTTAAAATATATTGCCATGATAGGACATGTAAAACACAGACATCAAATCTCTTCTTTTTCCTGAAATCTTGGTTCTTAAAAAGCAAAGATTTTCTATGTGGAAATCGAGTTGCCTGTTGAGCACTTATTACCAGCCAGACGTGTTTTTAGAGCCTCGGTGACCAAAATAAAATTCTGACCTCAAGAAATATGTAACCAGTCAGGGGAGAGAGGTGAAGAGAGAAGCAGGGACCAAAGCGTGTGTGACAGCGGTCCCCACAAGGGTATGCGGGTACTATGGAAACACAAAGTGTATCTACTCCAATGAAGAAGCCCAGGCAAGCATTCTTAGACATTATCTGATCAGGTGAGAAGTAATAGACCACTAACATTTACTGAGTCTTTACTTGAACCCACGTATGGCGTTGGCTCCCACTCCTTTAATCTTCATAAAAACCCTGAAAAGGAGATACAGTCACTGATCTCACCACTGTCGTCATCGTCATCACCATCAAGGTCCAGGAGAGCAAAGGACTGGGAAACAGGGAGCCAGGATTCCAACCCAGGCAGTCTCCTTTCAGAGCCTGCGTTCTTAACTAACCACACAAAAGAGCCTTCCAGAAGAAAAGAAAAGGGAGCAACATGAGCAAAACCCGGAGCGGGTAAGAAAGCATGTTCCATTTGAGGAGTTGAAATTAGAAATTCCACAAGGCTCAGCAAAGAGCACAAACATAGTAAGAGCAGGTGAGAGGGGACTGGAGATGCAGCCAGGGGTCAGACCACAAAGGGCCATTAAGGAAACTGGACTTAACCTGAAGGCATTGGGGAACCATTAAAGAGTTTCAACAGAGAAATGATAAGGCCAGACTCACATTTCATAAAATCACTCTACGGGGGTTTGAAAAAGGGATTGGAGGGAATCAAGACCTGAGGCAGGAAGATCCATTAGGACATTTTTGCACGAGTCCAGAAGAAAGCTAACAGCACCTAAATAAGGAGTGATGGTGATGGGGGGAGAAGGTGGAATGGTGTGATGGGAGACGGAGAGAACTGAGAGAAACTGGTAGTTAATTGGCTGCAGGCACGAAGAGGGAAGGTGGAATTGGGATGACTCTGCTCTGTCCCTCCGCCACAGGATGAGTGCTAGTGCCATCTGAAGACAGGGAACACATACCCAGCAAGGGGAGGGCCCGGGGCTCCTGAGTTCCACGAGTGGCACACCCACTCTACGTGGCCCTGGGCGTGCTGGGCAGGATGGTCCAGGAGATGGTCACATCCAATCATCAGGAGCGAGAGCTGCACTACAGACCCTGATGTGTGAATTCCCAGTCTGCATATGGAAACCCAAGTTGTGGGTGAACACACCCAAGAGCCAGAGGAACTGACAAGGGAGGAGGACCTAAAGCCGAAAACAGCTAGCACCACCTTTTCAGGGCCACTGAGAGACAGGGAACTCAGAAATGATGCTGAGAAGCCACTGCCAGAAAGGCAGCTGGAAAAGTCACAGAATATGTAGTCACAGAAGCCGAGGGAAGAGAACGCAGAAGAAAGATCTGTGAGACTGTTTTGCAGGAACCATCACAACAGGCTATAATTTCCTTCTGTTCCAGGAAAAAAAAAAAAAGCCTCATGCTCAGAATTCACAGGACTCCACAGACTTAAAATGTTTTATTACTATGTGAATGACATTTGTGGGGCGACTCAAGAGAATGTTCGACTTTAGGAGCTACTTCTGTTTCCTCAGGGTGGGATCCCTTGCAGCCATTGTGGCCACTGATGCTCGTTCAGTAAACCTAAAAAATTCATCAGTTTTTCTAGGCTTTCTCTTTTCATGGTCCCATTTAATTTCAGCAACAGGAGAGAAAGGATCTGTCGTGTACTTCAAATAGATTGATCATCATGTTATCTATATGAGACTAAAGAAAAGCTATCAATGACGTTTTATATAAATTTTAGACTTTTCCATTCTACTGTCAATGTTATTTTACCTGTTTCAGTCCCAAAGGAAGACTGATTAGGTTTAGTTATAGAAACTGAATCTCTGATGCCTTCAAATCTTTTCTGAAAGAGAGCTACTGCAGGAGCTGGATAGGAAACAATCCAGCTGACAATTGCGCCATGAAGTCACTGAACATTAAGACATTTTGTTGAGGTGTATTCTGTACTAAAAATAGAAGTACATCAACTACATCAATTACACACACCCATTCTCAACTGCCATTGCATAACCCTGATGGCTGTTTCCTGGAGAAGAAAGAGAGGTGATAAATACCTCGCCTTTGAGTTACTAAAAATATCTTTCCCTGTTTGAAAAGAGAGTCAGCGCTTGTATTTCATAAATCAGAGAGCGTAAGAATCATCTTACTCAGGTAAAGTTTGTTAAGAGAATTCAGTACCAACATTAATTTGTCAAAATATGCTGAAGACTCTGAAACAGGTTGTGAGAAGAGGATTTTCAGCAGCTGCTGATGATCTGCTGGGCATTCCGAGTCCTGAGGGAGCCAGGAAGGGCTGTGGGAGGACAGAGAAAAGAGAGCCGGAAGGTTGCAAGACGTTGCTGCCTCACTTGTCCTTTCTCTTCTTTTGTTTACATCCTCGTTCATTTGTCCCCATCAAAGGTATGTATTTTGAATGACATAACTGCCAGGCTTTTTAATCATATGCCATTTGTTGTGATGAACAGGAGATTTAATTCCAAACAGCCAATGAGGAACTGTTGGGACGATCCAGACACTCCGTAACCCCAAGAAATGACAGGATGCCTACGGAAGGGGCAGAGTGCACGCAAGAGAGGAGAAACTCTGTGGGAAGATGGAATATTATTTGGCCATGTTGGAAGGAACATGTGGTCTGCTGTACATTTAAATCCCTCCTAGCGGAGTGCTTAAATTTGTGAGGCTTTCTGTAATAAAACCACGACACATTTTCTTCCCTTAGTCCTCCACTTCCTAATCTTCCTGCGTTCTGACTTGGCTCTTTCAAATTTAGGCCTCTGTCTTGCCCTAATCTTCCTGTGACAGCAGCTTGTAAATTTCAAGCTCTTTCCATTCGCATTTGCCACCCACCCTGCCATCAACACCTCACTCACTGATCCTTGGGTTTCCAGATCTGACCTGGCATAACCTTGAGGCAGGCTTCCATGATTGACAGCAGTTGCATTTATAGTATTGTTTCTCAGAGACAGGAAAAGACCAGAAGATTTGCAGTGGCAACTGCCAAGGAATTTTATGTAAAGAATTGTGGGTTATAGGAGCTTTTCTGACTTGAGCAGAAACCGAAATTCAGGTCACTCCTAATACACATAAGCCACACAGCATTCTGTGACCTTTCTGATGTTTATTTATTTTTTTATTTATTTATTTATTTATTTATTTATTTGGTTTGGTGTTGTCCTTTCCCTGACTCTTCCAATCTGACTGGTATTTTCTGGGGTGGTGGGTGGTTAAGAATGAGGTTGTGGAGGTATCATCAGTCTGAATTCCCCTCCCCACTTCTCCCTTGTTATTTCCTCTTCTGCCCCTTTCCCCTTATCTTTCCAAATCCTTCTTTGTCCTCGTTTTCTTTTATCATTTCTCACCACTAACCAAGACTGCAAGGCAGGGGACTAGGGGGGAACAGGAAGATATGACTGGGTGGGCACTGGATTCCAGTCCCCACACACATAAACACACACACACCTTCACCAACAAAGCTTAAATCAGTTTCATGTGGGTCAGGGGAGGTGGGGGCCGGTGGGCGTGGCAGAAGGTACCACTTTCTGGCATTTCAAGCAGAACAAAAGTCACTGAAATACAACCTTTTCAAACTCAGTGTGTTATCATTGACATTACTGGCCATATCAGTAATGTTGAAACACGACTCAACATCACAACTGATCCCAAGTGTTTTCAAATACCCTGATGACAGAATACTGCTGGCCCTTCTGCTAATGCAAAGACCAGAGCCTACATCAGACATATACAAATATTTTAGGTTGTTCTCTTTGTAAATAAACATTTGACCAGCAGCTCTAATTCTGATGGCATATGCCTGAACCTGTAATGCTGACATAAATTTTTAGACTGCTGTTTGACGAGACCCACGGACTCCCAGAGTTTCTTCTTCTTCTTCTTCTTTTTTCCTTTTGGATGCAAGGGATCTTTTAGAATCTACAAAAGATGGCCTTCTCTGTGTAAAATCAGGAATACCTGCTGTCTTTCATCCTTAGACTGAAAGAATGGCTCGTGCTCAGTGATTAACGAACTCTGAATTAGGAATAGGTCCTCCAAGGGGTGCTATTTTGTATTAACAAGGCAAAACATGAAAGTGAAAGGTAGAACTATGCTCTCTCAGCACTGAAATGTATGTCGCCTTTGTCCCTATTATCAAGAAAAAGAAAATTATTTAATTTATGTATATGTTTTCAGATTTTCCCCTTAAACTTCAAAATGCTGTCCTTCAGGTAATTATTGCTTCACTGACCAAGTAAAAAAGAGAAAGAAAACAGATGCATATCAGGCAAGAGGACAGATATCATGGGAGGGGCATGCAAAATTGAGAATTCTTTTCTAAGGCATTTTTCACAATACTTTTCTGGGTGAAATCACTTGTGCTACTCCTGGACAACAGTTCCTTAACTGGGATAAATAAGGATAATTAGGATTCCGAAGCTGGATATCCTGTTTACTCTGAACATTTCACACCTGCATTTCTCAATTTTACCTCTCATCACAAAACCACCACAGCACGACATTCTATTATTCTATTTCTGGAATAGGGAACAACTACTCCATTTCCAATAAGATCATCTGTGTTCTAACAGAAGTCCTTTTGGAGAGGGGTACAATCAGCTCAATCGATTTCAAATTTCTCTCCCATTTTCTTTCTTCCTTCTCAGCATCAGGTTGAGATCCTCCATTTTGTCCCTCTCATTGGCAAAACACGAGTGTGGCCTGGACTGAGGGGACTGCGGTTGCCAGGGTGACCCAAAGGACCGGTTACCGCACACATGATTCAGCAAACAGAAGTTCCTCAGCCGGACCCAATGGCAGAAAAGAAGATTTGCAAACTCGCCCAGGGCAAAACTGGTGTAAAGTTTCAGATAAATGTTCAGAATTAACCACCTCCTGTTACTACTAAAGTACAAAAATAACCTGAAAATAATTTTCAATTTTTTATAATCTTTCTCAGTAATCTTTCTCTTCTCCTTAAAAAAAAAAAAAAAAAAACTCATAGTTATAAAGGAAAGAACATTCTTTGCTTTGAGGGGCATTCAGAACAGATTTGATTCATAAATGCAGGAAACTATGTAGATGCTTAACTACAAGAGGGTTTAGAAGCCACCATTTTCATTCCTGAAGGATCAGAATCAGCAACAAGGTAGCCTGAAGCTCGAGTTGCCACTTCACATCAGTGGGTCCAACACTGACTTGCAGAATCTTCTATTAATATGTTGACTCTTTGTACAACTTTAAGACTCCACAGCTACCATATTTTTAAGCCTTCATTGGGACAATCACTGCCTGGGAACACAAGAGAGAAAAGAGCGGAGATGTCCATCATGCAGTGGGCAATCCAGTTCTCATGTTCCCTCGAAGAACTACATTTTGCTTTTTGCTTTTTCTGGAATTTTGTGCAGGTTTGTTTTACTTCCCTAAAGCAAAAGTTTAAAAAAAAGAAAAAAAAGCGTATTTGCCAACTAGGATATACTAGATTTTCTTCACTTTTTACATTTGACAAGTAGCATTTCAACTTAAACTGAATGGTTCTTTCAATATTGTTTAGATTAATTTCAGTGATAATTGGGTAAGGATTGCTTTAGCTCAAGAAAAACTTGGAACAGTCTAATCACACCACTGCATGTTTTCAAATTCAACAAAGTTTACTTAACATGTCAAGATTTTAAAAAAATAGTATGTTCAATTGCTATCTGGAGTGGTAAGCATTTTATATCAAATATAAATTGATCATCAAACATCTTTTTTCTAGGTATTGAGAGTCATTATTTCCTTTTGATAGCTGTGCCTAAGATTAAATTTAAAAAATACTTCAATTTACCAAGTACTCAGGTGTAATAATTTTCTTAGTAAATACATTTATTTCAAGGTCAACTTGATAAATCTAGCAACCATAAAAATTTATGGAGATTGTTGAGGATGTTTGGAGAAAGATTACTGCCTGGAACTCCCCAATCATAGTATCTGAATCCAAAAATAGTTTATTCCAAGACCTAGAGCCACTTCAAGAAGTCCAGGGTTCTTCATATTATAGCAAGGATTTTCCTATTGACATTCTGTCACACTGTGTTTGGAAAAAAATAAAACAGGGGAAAAAATAGCATTAAAAAGTAGAATGAAAATCATTTGACAGATGTTTCTAGTTTCAATTTGGACAGTTGGCACTAGAGATAAATATTCATACTCTATCTCATCTTGTTTGACAAATCCTAAGATATGTTGCTTTAAACACCAAATTCTGGTACTTAGGAATTTTCAGAAGTATGACTAGATCTTTTTGTTCACATCAGACCAGAAACATATTTGTTCATTTTGTCTGCATCATAGGTAAAGTATTAATCCATATCAGATTTATTACCACGTTTATCCCCATTTAGTATCAGTCCTGTTGTCTTTCTCTGCAATATCTCTGCCCCACAGACTGCACCATCTAGATACACCAAAGAATATGGCTTAATAAAAACTGCTACCACTTCCCCTCCAGGTGACTGTTTAGTGTGGAAATATGTTTAATGTAAAGTGTTTAGTATGGAAATATTTCCCTAAAATGCCCAGATCCTGAAACTATCCACACCAATGGGATGAATTACTTAGAGTAGAAGTGCCTGTCAAATGATCTCTTCCAGAATTACTCCAAGATTTCAATGTTACACTTAACTTTTAACAAATACCTGTATTTCTTTTTTTTTATATTTTATTTATTTATTTGAGAGAGAAAGCACGAGTAGGGGGAGGGGCAGAGGGAAAAGCAGTTTCCCAGCTGAGCAAGGAGCCCAATGTGGGGCTCGATCCCAGTACCCTGGGATCATGACCTGAGCGGAAGGCAGACGCTTAAACCAACTCAGCCACTCAGGCGACCCTAAATATCTGTATTTTGGTAAAGTGAAATTATCTTCAAGAGATGCTAGGTACATTTGTTTATGTTTCTTATCCAAGGTGATCACATTTTAGTGCTGCTTCTGACTATATCTGAGGTATTTAAATCCATAGCTAGACAGTGACTCGTTCAAGAGCCTCTTTTCCATGCCACCTAACACATTGCATATTCATTAGGGCTACACAGTATAAAGGAAGAATTACACAGTAACATACTGCCAGGGTGTAGCTATTTTCAGTATCAATGACAATTATATCTCAAAGGGTTTCTTAGGAGGAAGCACTAATAAATGAAAAATTAGGCCCTTGGAGAACATAAAAATGGTCTGGACTTTTTTTTGGTATGTACATATTTATTTTAAAATATATAATTATTTTGCATACATCTCGGTTATCTGGCCTCAATAATTCATTTTCAAAAATAATCATTTGTGATTCTGTTAGAATAATGGCCATTTCCTTAATAATCCATTATTCAGACCTATTGATTTGGCCTTCTTACAGTTTTTAAAAATTATTTCCTTTTTCACCCATGGGGAATGGCTATTCTTGTAAGGTCTCCTGTACTTCCTAGGTGACTAAATTCTGGTTCTTTACTTTTCTTGTTAGAGACACAATTTTTTTAAAGAAGTTATTCCATTCATTGTATATTCTCCATCTTTAAGTAGATTAATTTCTCTCTACAGCATCTTTTTTAAATTGATACACTGACCTTGTATGGATCTATCTTTTCCCTCTATCCCTTTTTCTGGAAGCCACTCTAATTTTTCCATGCTTTATCTGTCAGTCATATATGTATTTTTTTTTTTAATCTTATCCTTTGCAATTCTAGTATACTTTTCCCTTGGACATAGTTATATAAGATTTCTTTCATGAGAACATATCAAATGCTTTGTTTTGTAGTATGAAAAAGGAGGTCCATAGAAGGGCTTCAGGAGGTCTAGAAGCCCTATGAAACTTTACACAAAACCTATATATGTTCATTTGTGTGCGGGGGGGATCCACTTCAAAAATTCTCTGAGGGTTTAGGGAGCAAAGAGCAATAAACTTCTAATGTAAACGGTACCCAAGTACACAAGCCACCACAGTTCCACCAGCCTTGGCTGTTCTCTCTCCAAGCAGTGGCTACATTTCCCTCAACTAAAAACTGAGGGCAGACTGACCCAGAAAGACACCTTCTCTCATACAAATGTTGAGGTATAACTAGTTACTAGTTCCAAGGTATATCTAATTGACCCAACTCCTCAGGAATGTGAGCTTTCCATGAACAATAACCAGCCCCACTTTTGCAGCCAGGGCCAAGGGAGAGAGTTTTTGGAATTCTAAATTAGAACTCAAGTGAGTTTTCTTATTCTAAAAATTACATAGAAAAAGTTATATGGAGTCATTTTTATGCTGCAAGTGGCTTAAGAATCTACCCTTAGCTATTTCCAAGGAAAACACACTATCAGTTCCAACCTGCTTTCCACTTAGGTCCTGCCTATGTAGGTCATTCTAAGAAAAGGCAAGGAAACATTTTATTTTGTTGCTTTTAGCTTTTCCTCTCAAAGATCATCATTTGGTTACTCTGGCTATATAACTCTAAGCCAAACCTTTCTTCTGTTTTCCAGAGTCATATTGAACTCTACAGTCTTTCTCTGTCTAGATATTCACAAGTTTCCCTCTTCCTACCTCTGCATCCCTGCCTAATCCCAGGCCACAATGATAATCCGTCTCTCACTTCTATTTCTTTCTATCCCTTGCATTGTGTCTGGTCCATACTAGAGTTCTAGAGATATTTGCTAATGCAAAAATAAATGTCAGTGATTTTAAAAACCAGTCTTTTATTTAGTCGCTCTTTATTCTTTTAAAATATGTAAACTGAATTGTTGACAGAGTAAGACACACAAATATCGTCTTAGGGTACCTATTTGGTTTCTTGATCTGTTAATGTGTTTAAATATTTCTTAACACAATTTTTCCTAAATCCTCACGTAACAAGCAGAAAATATGCATGTGACTATAAATTTCTTAATTTGGGTTTACTTAATGTACTAGTATGTTAAAAATGGAGCATTTCTATTTTAGTTTCTGGTATAGATCAGAGAACATTGATCACAGATAGTCCCAGTTTCCCCAGTTTCCTGAGTGAAGTGTTGAATTACTCATGCAAGTAGGCAGGATGCATTTTGACATGCAAAAGAAGAGGTCATTGGCTAAAGCCAATTTTGTGACCCTTAGTCCACCCACTGAAGGTAGAAAAAGTCTGAGATTTGAGAGGCCATTAAAGAAAATATCTTTGGAGAAAGGTGTTGGATGCTATGGCATTTTCTTCCCACTACCTTAGTAGGGGAAAGAAAGAAGCTGCTTTCCTCTCACCTCAAGTCAGGTAGGAGGAGATTGCCATTCTCCTCTAGCGATCCAATAAACTGATCATGGAATCACTCAGGGAAAAAGAAAAAAAAAAAGCCTACAAGGGAGAAATTGGCTGAAGTGGCTGATGGCAGCCAAGAAAGCTAGCTTTATTGGAAGGAAATTGGGATAACATAGGAGTAAAGGCAAGAATGAGTACGCACTTTGCACAAATCAGATGTTGGCCATGATGAGAGAATAGGCTAAACCATATTAAGTATTGCCAAAAGGACTGCTTGAAAAGGTGATATGACTCTCCCAGGGATGAAGATGATGGACTTATATGACCTGAGGCAAAGGGAAAAATTAAAAATAGCCAGCTGGAAGACAGAAGACTCAATGCCTATGTCACAGGAAATTTACTCAGGTGTGGCCAATGGGATGAATTTCAAAGAGACCCATAAAAGTGTCCCCTTGAGAAAAAAAAATCAGCTTTAAACAACCACTAACACCAGAGAACCCCATTATCAGACCAAGGGATTTCCTGAATATTCCCTCTCTTCTATCCCCCTCATACCCATGGAGGAACAAGACAGCCAAATGGGGTGGGTACAGACGGAAGAAACAGAAGATAAAAGAGTTGTTCTCTACACCTGCGGGCCACTGCAGACCCTCAACCAGAACAGGTCCAAGCTGGGGAAGGGGAGAAACCTTAATTTGATATAAAGTATAAAGTTTGCTATTATATGGAACTTTAAAAGAATTGTTTTTATTACTAATGGGGCTAAAAAGCTTTTGATTTTCTGGGAGGAAATGGGCAATTTATGGACATGAGCCATATTTCATTCAAGGGAAAGGGAAAATCTATTCAGAACAAGTTTGAATGAGCAAAGGGACTGGGGAGCACTTTTCAGTTTCACCATGCTTCCTATAAACTCCTGTTATTTCCACAAATAATTGCCTCATAATCCAAAGTATTCTCTGAAGTCCAAAATGGAAATGTCAGTAATTTGGTAATGTCAGGATGCTTGAAATGTTTCCTCTGCAAAATGGTGCTTCATTCACATGACCCAGGGGTTGCTTCTAAATTCTCCATCTCGCAGTTAAGGAGACAACTGATGATAAGGTCTCCATATTCAACCACAAAAATCTGTTTCTTGACTTTAGAAATTATTTTTGCAACAATATAAATAAATAACCCCTAAAAATTTGCACCCAAATATTTTAACATTGACTCTTGTTAAACGGGCCTCATTTACATTTTTTAATTATTTGATAGGCTGCATTCAATTTATGAGTGAGCACAGGAACATTATATTCTAAATATCTTCCATAAGCAGATCTCTAATTGAGCAGGATGAAGTAGATTCTCAACATGTTATAGATGAACAAATAGGAAGCATTTTTAGATGATAGTGATGGTTGGTCTAGAAATCATCTAACACATCCTAAATACAGAAAAAAACCCTTAAGAGGTCATTCAAAAATGGAATGTAAGAAGGCTATGTTGCTCATACTATGACTAAACTTAGTCTCACCATCCACCTGGTTGGTCATACCCTCTTAAAGTGAAAAGCAGATACCCAGATGTAAAATATGACAAATTTTCCAAAATCATCCTAAAGTGAATAATGTGCTGAATATAAAGGGTCCTCCCATTTACAACAGTAATTCCAAATAACATCCCTGGTCTACATGACAGAAATCAGGTAGATGAGAAATGAGAATCTCTCGATTCTGTCAGTCAGTCTTTTAAGTCATACCACACTGATCATTTACTCTTCCTGATTTTCCTAGACTCTGGCACCTCTGTGTGTTGGTCTTGATGGAGACTTTGTTTTCTTGATTTATGCACCCACCAAAGTTCTTCATTTCTTTAAGGCTGAGAAGATTTAAATTCCTACAGATAAGGTGAAGAAAAATATATGCCTACTTAAGAAACCAATCATCAGAAATGAGTGGAAAACAGACTAGGTTGGAATATGCCTATTCAGCTGTCACTGAGCCCATGGGGAGAGAGGTGGGATGGCTCCCATACCTGTTTGCATTCTCCTTTGGTTACTCTCGGGCTACTGCCACAGGTCAGCCTCCTGGCCAGCTTTGCTCAAGGACCTTACCTCGATATGACCATCTGCCAGCTACGCTCCTTCTAGGTTTATGCCAACACAGCGCCATCCAGAAACTTTGGCCTTATAGTGAAATCTCCTTTGCTCCCAATGAAGCATCTAAAGGCATCTTAAGTTTGACATGATCTGGATTCTTCCTGCAGGCTCTCTAACAAGCTCTTCTACAGTAACAATCTACCCTCCACTTTTACATTTACTTATAAACTGAGTCAGATATGCCCATGTATAGCCATAAATTTGTCACTTACACAAACACACATACTCTTTTCACAGGTGTACTAATAACAAAACTAATTTAAGCACCATCCCAAATGTTGCCTTCTCTCTCCAGCCACCATCCTCCAACCCTGGCCTCTACTACTCCTCTCGCTTTCCACAGGGAGCTTCCTTAACAAAGATACAGATCTTCCAGTGGTAGAAAAAGCCAATGGATGCTCCATACATATTACCAGTAGACGAGGAGGAACCCCAGCCTTCCCAGTAGTCCTCAAAGTTCACAGGAGTTAATTCCTTTGGTTTAGACCAATAAGATAAGGGGAGATGGGAAAGAGCTGTCAGATGAATGACCATATCTCTGCGGTCAGCTCTTGCCTCCAGCCTCTCTGGAGACATTCTGCATGACCTAACCACCCTACGCCTCCTTCATTGCAGTTCCACAATGCACCACACTGGATGTGCTTTTCTTGCTTTCACGCCTGCTTCCCTGAGATTGAACCTCCCCATAAACCATTAGCACTTATCTTTTGTTTTCTGAGGAATCTACGTGAAGAGAGTATAAAATAAACTATTTGCCTTGGTCATGTTTTTTTTATTATCTGACAGGTTCTTTTTATTTTCTAATGTTTAAGGTTTCTGTTTTATCTGCTAATTTGAGGGCAGTTTTAGCTTTTCATGTGGTTCGCTGTGCTTAAAAATGTGGGTCTTGAAGATCTCAAGATACCATATTTTATCAATGTAGCATATATTTTTTAATCATTAATAATTATTTTTTCCAAGCTGACTTAAACTTAATATTCTCGAGTTCAAGAAAATGAGGAAGTTGTTTGGAGCGTCAAGAAGAGGTTCTTCTAAGATAATCAGAATCAGATCAAGACTGAATTTGCTAGAGCGGATGTCACTTCATACTTCTCGATTTGTGTGTGTGCGGATTGAACTGGACATTTCTCCTTTTTATGTCGCATCGAGTTGTTCTTTAAATTACAGAATTAAATGCTCAAAGATGAAATCTTCAGAGTTACAATGTCGCTGAATCAAATGCTATAAAGATGAAGTAGCTTTGCTGTTATGTCTGTCAAAGCCTTCTAGCTATACTTCACATTTGGTGCCTTTATATTTGTTCTTCTATTTCTATTTTGTTAAATAAAATGTTGGAACATATACCAAGAAACACAGATTGTCCATAGCAGCATGAGACTTAGGCTGTGGTTGGAAATAATTTAAATTAAACATTACATGAACACTGAAGAAGTTTCCAACTTCCCAATTTAACTTGTGTATAAATTATACCCCCCCCTCAAAAAATATAATACAGGAATATTATATTAAGGCATCTATGTATCTAAATATATGTAGATAGATAGATAGATAGTCTTATTTGTGTATAAATTATATTTTAAAGGGGATAAAAATTAAAATATCCTCATTTTTTAACAAAAAGATTACTAAATCCCGCCAGAATAAAATACTAAACATAGAAAAATCCCTAGAACATAAATCTTGCTTGAAGAAATTACCTTACTTAAAATATAAATTATGCTTTTAAAGAGAACTCTTACCCAAAACATACATCCTATGATCAGATAAAGGGCATTCAATGATAAGGGTGTAAATAATCATGCAAATGCTTTTCCAGTTGGGCAACTAGAAGTATTCATTTTATTCCACAGTCCTCCAAAATGCTGTGTTGCTTATCAAGTTTTAAAATAACTGCTTCCGTGTCCACATTTTGGCAGCCACAAACTATGGCGTGACTAGAACTTTGCTCATGTTACTTTGGATTCACAGGCTGTGTCTAAATGCAGCCTCTGAATTGGACTGCCTCATGCAGAATGTAGCCAAATTGGTTGCAGAGATCTTCATCAAATGTTAAGATATCAAAAAGATCCAATTATTAAAGACATTTTCAATCTATAGGCCCACACATAGTCTAGGCTAAGGCCCAACATATCCCACAGAATGACAGAAAACATTTGGAGGCGAATACTACTCTTAGAGTTGGTAACAGATGACCCTGATCAGAGAGTGGCAGGAAGTAAAAACTCATTTTTATTCATTTTTCTAAAACTCAGCTGTGACCTAATCACATATTGAATTACCAGAGAAGTTTCCTAAAGAAAATTACCTCCAGCCCGATTACAATCCTCCTACAGGGACAAGACACCAGAAGAGAAAACAGTAGACACATCAATAGGAAAATGTAATGAATAATTTTATGCCCATAAATTCGATGACTTAGACTACACGAACAAATTTCCAGAAAACAGTAATTTAACTAAACATACTCAAGAAGGATTAACAAGCCAAGTAGTCCCATAACCATAAAGGATATTGACATAGATTTTAAATTTTTCCCACAAAGATAACAATGGGCCCAGACAAATTCTACACAATTTTCAGGGACTAATTCCAATCTTACACAAACAATTCGAGAGAAGAAAAAAAGCAGCCCAGAGGGGACAATCCATTTTATGTGATTTTATAAAACCCTGACACCATAAGCAAACAAAGACAGTAAGAGAAAGGAAATTTATAAGCCAATCTCACTCATACACATAGATTCAAAAATCCCAAATAAAATATCAGTAAACTTAATTAAGCACTCCAAACAAAATACACTCCCATCAACTCAATTTCTGTCAAGAACACAGAGTTGACACATGGTTTCAGCTTCAAAAGGTAAGGAGCTTTAGAAGTTTTCGCTTCATTACAAGAAGAAAAAGGTGGACAAACTGAAAATCGAAAACTTTCCTTGGATCTCTCAGATAAGAGTTTGCAAGACAAAATGCCACCCAAACCCTACAGGGAGGCCCATCAGAAAGATATGGCAGCCCAGACTGGCTTCACTAGAGAAGAAGTTGCTGAAACCACAAACCAATAGCAACAATAAAATGGTAATTTTGACAACTGCCGAAAGAGAAGTGTGGACTAACATGTGAGAAACTCCGAGGGGAGTTTCTTCTGGGGGCAATCTTTGGTCCCCCTGGATTTTAATGGGCTTCCTCTCAGGAAATTCCAACAGGTCTTACTTGAGGATCTGAGAATTGGACAAAAATTTCCCTGTGGTTCTGGCAAGTGGAGGGAAAGAGTAATCCTTACAAAATATATTCAGAGACCTCTCCATTAAATAGGGCCACTCTCCAAGGCAAAGTTCTTTGCCTTAGCACAGTTTTGAAACCTCATCCCAGATAAGGGAAAGGAAGTCCTCCCCATTCCAGCTCCTCTCCAGCCTTCTTGTCTCACTCAAGGGGGGGGAAAACCCATAAAACTACAGTGAACAAGGACAGGGCTTCAAGGAAATAGACTCAAAATACAACAGCTGGGGAAGGGAGTAGGGAGCAGGGAAAATAAAAAGCAAACCACTGCAGGACAGAGAGAAATAAGTATGAAGACCACAGCCCCTGAACACAGGCCCACTAAAAGACTCAGAGTGCATCAGAAGATTACATAAAGCTTACTGGGGCACTTGGCTGGTTTAGTCGGTATAGCATGTGACTCTTGATCTCAGGGTCACAAGTTCGAGCCCCATATTGAGTGGGGAGATTACCTAAAAAAACATTATAGTATGTTTCCCTTCCCCCCCACCACCACATCAACCAAGCTTCAGTATAATAACAGTGGATTTTAGCCATAAGAGCGGCAAGACACAGGCTCTCTGTGAGGAGCGGTACTTAGGGAAGCTCCAAAGCCAAGAGCATAGACAAAAACAAGGATGCTGGAGTAATGTGAAGCCTCCAGAACCATATTCACAACAAACATTAAACACACCCCAGCTCTTAGCGAGAGTAGTATAAATCCGCACAGTAAAGGCCTATTAAATTAGTTACTATTAAATTAGATACAATATATTCTACTTACAATCACAAAACATTACAAGGATGCCAAAAGGCAGGGGGAGAAAAGCAGCTATCTGAAGAAAGAAAGCAGTCATCAGAACCAGACTTGGATATGGCAGAGCTAATGGAATTATCAAACAGGGAATTTAAAATAAGTACGATTAATATGTCAAGCGCTCTAGCAGAAAGAGTAGACAATACGCAAATTCAGATGGGTAATGTTAAGTGAAGAGGTGGAAACCTTAAGAAAGAATAAAAAGGAAATGCTATAAATTACAAACACAGTAAAAAAAAAATGATGAATTATCTTGATAAGCTCATCTGTAGACTTGACACAGTTGAGAAAAGCAGGAGCAAAGTCAGGGGAAATAGGCCAGTGGAAACTTCTCAAACTGAGATGCACAGAGAAAACAGAGTGAAACAGAACAGAACATCCGAGCACAGTGTGACAACTTCAAAATGTATAACAAATGAAAGATTGTAATATCAGAAGAAGTAAGAGAAGGAAGAAGCAATAGTTGAACTGGTAATGGCCCAGCACTTTCCATATTCATGACAGGCAGATACCAAACCACAGACCCAAGAATCTTAAAAACACTGAGCAAGGTTTTCTTAAATATCAAGAACAGCAACAACAGCAAACCATCTAGGGATGCTATATTCAAATTACACGAAACCAAGGACAAAGAGAAAATCTTGAGAGAAGCCAGAAGAGGAAGAGGAAGATAAAGCATCCCACTATGACAAGTTCTACTTAATGCTTGGGGAAAAAAATAAATAAAAGAATTTGAAAGGAAGAAAGAAAACTCTCATGATTCTTAGATAATACAATTATACATATAGAGAGAGAGAGAAAACCCAGACTTAATGATAAATTAAGGTTTGTAATATTCTTATGAAGAAAATTATAAAACTTGATCGGGAAACATAAAAGAAGATCTAACAAAGTTGACAGATGTGCCGTGTCCATGCATATAATGACTGAATACTATAAAGATGCCATTCTCCTCAAATTCATATGTGGACTAAAGGCAATTCTTATCAAATTCCCAAAGGTTTTTGAAACTCAATAAGCCAATGCTAAACCCTGCATGGAACATCAAGGGTTAAAAATAACTGAGTCTGTCTTCTGACAAAAAATTGGATGGGTCAGGGCTCCTGGGTAGCTCAGCTGGTTGAACGGCTGATTCATGGTTTCAGCTCAAGTGGCGATCTCGGGGGCAGGACAAGACATGGCCACAGGCTTTGCACTCAACAGGGAGTCTGCTTGACATTCTCTCTCAATCCCTCTCACGTGCCCTTCCCCCCAATCGCGTGTTTGCCCGCTCTCTGAAATAAATAAAAACTTTTTTTTCCCTTTTTAGTAAAACTTTTTTTTTTTTAAGATTTTATTCATTTATTTGACAGAGATCACAAGTAGGCAGAGGCAGGCAGAGAGAGGAGGAAGCAGGCTCCATGCTGAGCAGAGAGCCCGATGCGAGGCTTGATCCCAGGACCCTGAGATCATGGCCTGAGCCGAAGGCAGAGGCTTTAACCCACTGAGCCACCCAGGCTCCCCAGTAAAACTTTTTTTAATTATGTTCAATAACAAAAACAGAATGAGTGAAGGGCCCTATCTGATACCAAAAAATATTATAAAGTTATATTAATGAAGGCAGTATGGAACCAGACTGTAAGAAAGAAAAATACAGGAATGGCATACAGAATCGACAGGCAGATACACACTTACATATATAAACTTGAGTTGTGAAGTAGTAGCACTCTAGATCAGAGAGGAAACATTTCAATAAGTGTCAGACAACTGCTTGCCCATATGTGGAAAAAAATGAAGCTGAACCTCTATATCACACAATACACAAAAATGAGTTCCAAGTGGATTAAAGACTTCAAGAATAAAGAGAAAAATGATTAAACTTTTGGAAGATAGTCAACTGTAGAGAATGTCAATGATTATGATAATCAGAAGCACTACCTGGAAAATGTGCTGCGTGGGGGGAAAAGTCTGAAAAACAAACTACTGCCAAAATTTCAGTCATCATTAGAAATAAAATTGTATTTACTGATGTGAAAATAATGAGGTCCAAATGAGCTTGAGGACCCAAATTTGCAAAGATATTCCTTAAAATTTAGGGGTGCCTGAGTTAAGCATCTGCCTTCTGCTCAGGTTGTGATCCTGGAGTCACGGAATCGAGCCCCGCGTCGGGCTCCCTGCTCAGCGGGGCATCTGTTTAACCCTCTCTCTCTGCCCCTCTTCCTGCTCCTTCTCTAGCTCACTTGCTCCCTCACTCACTCTCTCTCTCTCATAAATAAATAAAATCTTTTTTGAAAAATAAATAAAATAAAATTTAAACTATTCTGTCAACCTCTTCTGACTCTGGAGAAGGTTTCTCTTTATTCGCTCTTTATACATAGAATGCAGAAGAAACACACTGTTGGAGGAGGTAACCGAGGGTCTCCAACTGCACAAGTTCTTCCTCGAAAACTAGAATGTTCAATACAATAGCACCGGCAGCTCCAGATGTAATGGAAAAATGCAGTCGAATTTGCCAAGGAAAATTAAAACAACCCTATGATGGTGGCACTGGCACTTTAGATCCCTCCGTAAACTCCTGATTAGCTATAGTAACAAAGATCAAATGAGCATCGGAAGCAGATTTAACTTTTCAGACTTCAGAGCATCATAGAGAGAATCGTTGCCTTCGTGACCTGGAAATGCACACATTCCCCGAGATGAACAAAGAGATTTAACTGAACAAATATTACAAAGAGCATGAGAAAACTGCGAAAGTTTCGAAGACAGGCTTTTAAATAAAACAATTACAGAGTTGATATGGGAGGATTTCTGGTTTTCTTGCTTTCACTCTCTGGTTCTCTAAAAAGCAGTATGTTTTGGGTGCCTGGATGGCTCAGTGGGTTAAAGCCTCTGCCTTCGACTCAGGTCATGATCTCAGGGTCCTGGGATTGAGCCCCGCATCAGGCTCTCTGCTAAGCGGGGAGCCTGCTTCCCTCCCTCTCTCTGCCTGCCTCTCTGCCTACTTGTGATCTCTCTCTGTCAAATAAATAAAATCTTTTTTAAAAAAAAAAAAGCAGTATGTTTTGAAAAATTATAGGCAGTTTCCTCAGCACCTTTTGACATTAGCTATTGTCTTTCCTAATTCCCTAAATTCTCGCTTTTCAAAATTTACACTTGTCATCTCTCACTCCATTGTGTCCCCTGACATGCGTGTAGAGATGGAGAGACTCCAAACCCAGGCAGACCCAAAGATGTGTCTGTGTCACTAAACACAGTACATTGTACTCTATTTTTCTTTAGTTACAGAGTCTCTAAGAAAATGCTCAAAACAATTATGTTTCCCTTTATACAATAAAAATAGCTTTCTGTATTAAGCTGCTGCACATGTTGGGGAGACAGTGTTAGCTTTTTACTAGCATTTTCCTTGAACACACATCTCTGACTGAAACTCTGAACTTCACTTCCAAGATACTACGAATCAGCTCTTTTTAACTTCTCTCATTTGCTTCCTTAAACAGTATTGGTTATTTTCTAGTTACTAGAAGGTCTGGAACTTAGGAAACCAAGTACTTCTGTTCCATTTCTCCCGCTTCTCTCAAAGCCTAAGGTTTAAAAACGGAATAACAGCCTTGGCTAATGGAAGCTGTCCTTTGAGTCCAACGTCTATGTTAGCATTTAAGATTACCAGGCATTGCATTTAAATAATTACAATGTGCACTCCTAAATTAGGAATGGCCCCTACCCCATAATGCAGACATTTAAGTTGGATATTCAAATTGGCAGCTTTATATATATAGTTTTGCATACTTTACCATGTATAATTTTAAATGACATTAATATGCTTAAATGGTTGTGTTTGAAGGTTCAGCTACCATGTGAAAATCTCTTTGGTTTACATATTATTGTAATAATTGACCGATTTTAACTTTATTTGGTATTTTAACCTTTGCTGCAATAGTCCTAAACCATGCTGATTTTTGTTTTCTGTCACATTTCAGTGATTCTTAACCCACCACACTTTCAAAAGTGGATATACATAAAGGTCACACCTCTTTAGGAAAGGCTGAAGACTCCCTTTCAAACAGAGAAATACCAGACAGAAATCCTAAGTAAGAAGGTGGTGGTCAGGAAAACAGCTTTCTTTGCCATAAAGTGAACAGAGCTTCAAGGTTACTGCTTCAGGTCTCTACCTGTCCATTCGTGAGGTTTTGTTCTGAACTCTTCCCCAAATCGGCCATTGGAAAATTATCTATCTCTGAGCCTGAGAATTAAGTCCCCAAATATTGATAATCAGCTCTGTTAATTATTAGGGCAGTGAATTTGTCTTCTGTAACAACTGCCACAAATCACCACCAATGTAGTGGCTTAAAACAACACAGATTTATTATCTCATAGCTCTGGGAGTCAGAAGTCCAAAATGAGACTCACTGGGCTAAAATTAAGGTGTCAGCAGAGCTGTATTCCTTCTGGAAGCTGTAGGGAGAATCTATTTCCTTGCCTCTTCCAGCTCTATCTTAGTCTGCTCAGGCTGCTCTAACAAAATACCACAGGCAGGAGAGATGATAAACCACAGAAATGTATTTCTCACAGTTCTGGAGGCTGGAAGTCCAACATGAGAGGATCAGCATGGCCGGGTGAGGGTTCTCTTTGGGTCACAGACTCCCCGTCAAATCCTCACCTTGCAGAAGGGCTGAGGGAACTCTGTGGGTCGCTATTCTAAGAATGCTAATCCCATTTAGGAGGGCTCCACCCTCATGACCAGATCACCTCCTCAAAGGCCCACCTCCTAACTACACCCATGGTAGCCATTACGATTTCACATATGAATTTTGAGATGACACATTCAGCCAAGAGCAAGCTCCTAGAGGCTCCTTACCTTCCTTGGCTCATGGTTCCTTTCCTCCATCTTCCAAACCCACAAGAAGCAGTTCTTTGTGTGCTGCGATCTCTCTTAGTCCTCCAGTCCCAGATCTTCTTCCCCCTGAGGGATGCAGGTGATTGCACTGGGTTCACCTGGAGAGCACAGGCTTCTCCCTCCACCCCAAGGTCAGGTGGTTACCAACATTAATTTCATCTGCAGCTCTGACTCCCTTTGCCTTATAACCTAACATATTCACAGGTTCTTTGAATTAAGACCCAAACTTTTGGGGGGAGCCACTATCCTGCCTACAATCAATGATCATACCACATGATTTGGACCGCAAGAGCTGCCATGCTCCCTTGAAAGCAGTCTAAGTCTCAAGGGACACCCAACTCTGGCTCCCCTGTTAAGCATTAATCCCACAGAGACATGCACCCCTGAAAAGGGCCACCCTCGCACCCCCAATAACGAGGCCGGGTTCTCCCACTCACACCTTTGTGAGAGGGTTTGGGGGTGGGGAGGAGCTGGGTATCATGAACACTTGGGAGGCCAGGCAGGGAATCTTCAGGAAGACGCAATACCTGGGTCTCCCCAGAGCCTGTGTCTCACAGGTGCAGTTCAAGACAGCCTCAATGCCTGTTTACAGAAGCTGCCAAGAACCCGGTGACTCTCCCACCAAAATCCGTATCAGTAAGGTAAAAGTCAGGCACTACGACAGCTCCTTTCCAACAGCGAGCTGGAACTTTGGCTCTCTCCGGCATGACGGCCCACCCAGTCTCAGCTGCCGGGACCGCTCTGCCCACACATTGGCCCGGATTCCTCCCACCCTGACTCTGCTGCACCACCGCTGTCCTCATCTGCCGGCTCAAAGCAGGGATTACCTTCTAATCTGTTCCCATCCCAGAGGAATAACAACCAGGGGAAGGTCAGCGTGGATCTATTTGTCAGCAAGCCGGGCGGTGACAGCACAAATCATTTCCCCTCCCTGCCAGATGCAATCGCGCAGACACACCTAGCTGCAAGGGAGGCAGGAAATGCAGTCTAGCTAGGCGGGTCCTAACCTCTATTTAGGGCTTGCTTTGTGCTAAATTCGTTCTGCACGTTATTTTTATTGCTCGTTTTTAACCAAATGAACGCCCGAGGCAGAAAGGAGCTAAGTCACCAGCTCATGAGCACCCAGGGCTCCTGGAGCTGAACCCCAGGCTCATAAAGCACGGCTTGTTCCTCATCAATGGGGCAGCCCAGGGCTCCGCATCCTGCCTGGCCATGCACAGCTTGTTTTTCAGGATTTGGGAAAACACTCACGTTGGCTCTGCCTCTTTTCTAAGTTCTTCGTTTCCCTATATAAATATTCCCTCTACCTTGTCTTTCCTCTCCCTGCCCAAAACACAGTGTTGACCTTTATCATTTGTCCTAGGTATTCAGTAAAGTACCGGCTACGTGTATAATGCAGAGCCCTGAATTTTATTTTTATTTTATTTTTTTTTAAATTTTGTTCATTTATTTGACAGACAGAGGTCACAAGTAGGCAAAGAGGCAGGCAGGGGGGTGGGGGAGCAAGCTCCATGCTGAGCAGAGAGCCAGATGCGGGGCTGGATTCCAGGACTCTGGGATCATGACCTGAGCTGAAGGCAGAGGCTTAACCCACTGAGCCACCCAGGCGCCCCAGAGCCCTGAATTTTAAAAGCAAACGATAGACAGTCGTGTTCTCTTATTTTTAAAGAGCTTAATTCAAATCCGGTCGTTTTACTTTTTGCTTGGCTGTCCTTAAAGACATTTGGTTTCCTTTGCCGCCCGGTGCCCGCCCCCCTCGGTGGGAGGAGCTAGTCTGTGAAGGCCAGAAGCAGGCCAGCCTCCAGTTAACAATTAGACCCACATCCTTGCGCAAGAGGAAACCAACCCAGAACAAAATCAACCAAAGGAGGCTGAAGAAAATTAATACGTGGCAGAAAACCTTATAAAGAGAAAACAAGCGAAGTTTGCTGCAGAGCCCCGGCCCCTTTGAAAATCCCAGCAGGAAGAGCTAGAAAGTATCCTATCCATTCCCCTTTTCCTGGAGTCTCTTTGTCCTTTCTCTGCTGTTTCACCAGCCTTTACATCAGCGTTCATGAACTTTCAGTTCCAGTTTAGAAGGTAGCTCCTAAAAGACAGAGTGATGATCTTCAAGTTTGTTCTTCATCCTTCTACAGCACTCTGCATACAAATGGTGTTCGGTAAATGATCTGGGAACTTAAATGTGGAAGGTGGGAGTCCAAAACCTTGGATGAAATTTGCTTTCTTCCCCCTAGAGCCCAGAGAAAATGACGGTCTGGTGGTTACACATGTCACAAACAGCCTCGCCCAGAACACCGGAGGCAGCCCACTGCCCTCCCAGGCCCCACCGTGTGGGCGGCCCTCCAGGCCTGGGGGTGCCGGCCAGGTGCCAAGCACCAGAGCTCCTACCACCACCGCCGCAAAGAGACCAACAACGGTGCATGTCCTTGTAAGCTGAAAGTGCTTTTCCTCAAAGCTGCACATCTTGTCAAAATTGTTTGCCGACATCGCTGCAATCTGTGTGCAGGGAAGCCTGAAACGAGTCCGTGTTTGGAAAGCAATGGAGAAAGTACAAGAGGTTCTGAAATTCATAAGCCTGGGAAAGCAATGATTCAGAGAGAAGCTGCTCTTCTCGGTTCTTCCAAATTGAAAAGCGCCGAAAGCCACAGAGCCGCTGCTGCTTGCCTAGGCTGGTTCCCGTTGACCTGACTTGACCTTGTACCTCCCGTGTGAACTGGGCCTCCAGCTAGCCCAGCAAACCAGAGCTCCCTCCCCTGACCAAGTGTGACCTCTCCGTGTCTCCTCCTCCCTGCAGAAGTACCCGGAGAGCCTCACAGAGAGACAGTCAAGGCTGAGGTCAAAGGAGTGGCTTAATTAAAGGGTTAACGCCAAAGCAGTTCTCACAGCTCTCCTTCTTTCCCTTTCCGCCAGCCTGCTGGCTTCTCATCCTTTCCGTTTTATAGTCTTCAGTTCCAATTACGGGGGATTAATAATTAAGTGATTGTTAATTCTCTTCTGTCTCCTGGAAGTCATGATCCTCGGAGCCACGATGATAACCACCGTAGCCTGGGAAGGAAATGCAGATGGGCAAACCCGAAGGAAATTACAGCGTTTTCTTTCCTGTGTCAAAACCACAGCATCCTCCAATGAAATGGGTTGTAGTCCATAGTCTTCAGTCTACAAACAAACGATGTAGTCTATCTTGAAATGCGTTTCTTCTTTCTTCTTTCCCAAGCACTTTCGTGTTCTCCAGACTTGGGAGGTAGAGATAAAGGCAACATTACCATTCAGGGATTATGAGCCTCCTTGGCAACAACTATCCAACTTTAAATATTTACTTGACAGCTGATTAAAATTCAAATAGGTATTGGGTAAAATGGTAAAATAAAATGTGCCCCATAACTCGAACCATTCATGATGTGTGTCAATTTCCAAGTGACCTAATTTATGTTTGACCCACAGTAAGTTGAGTCACTCCTTACTAGAGGGCATACCGTCAGGGCCAACCCAAAAAGATCTCAGTCAAGGAATGTTCTTCTTTGATGTCGCTTTTGACTTCTGGGAGTTTATAAAATTAAATCTGTTCTGAAAAACAGCTAATCTCTATAGTGTTGGGGGGGTGGGTGAGGGGTGCTTGGTGATGAACACCAAGCATATTCCTAACTGTTTTAATATTTTCAAGCAATCCAAGGAACTGGCAGCTAGAAAAACCTTCACTAACCCCCTCCACCTCATACCAATATTGTCCTTGTACTCCCTCCAAGTGACGTGAGCTACATCATTCTACTCTTGCCTTTCCCATTTTCCCTGATATTTTTATATCTACAGCAGCTAGACGTTAACCTCTTCAATGAGAGTAGCCCTTTATTTACAGTACACGCTCAACAGATATTTGGGAACGAACAAATGGATAAGTGAGTGAAAACCTAATTCAGGCCAGGTCCCACTCATTAATGAGGCTTTTTTCCTACCTAACTACATTCTTCCCTCCTACCCTCGATGTTCGTCGGAGTTCCACGGTTCTGCGAGCATAGGAGAGCATTTGGGTTTGAGCAGCTCTCCCAGGATACTAGCCACAATAAAGATCGGGCAAACCCACGTGGCGCCCTCCCTTCAGACAAACTGACGAGCGGGCTCAGCGACAAATGAATGCCCATCACTTATCCATCTCATGGATACCCTTAGCCTTTGTATAAACTTTGCAGCCCTTCCGATCTGACAAGCCGACAATGAGGCCCATGAGCAAATAGATATTGTACGGTAAATGATTCCACTTTGAAACATTTTCTGCTGGTCCTCACAAGCTTCTGAATCACTTCTGTTGAGGAATGTCCTGGGGTTGTGAGGCAAACTACTTTTGTGTGAACCAATAGTTTCTGGCTACAGTATCGGGCAAGCAAAATAGAAGACAGAGAGAAACTGGATTTCGGCAGCCGTCACCCAGAGTCCTGACTTTCGGACTGTCGGCTGGTCCCACAACACCTTCAGAGTCATCAACGAGCTATGAAATAAAGGAAGGGTACATCCTGGGACACATTCATCAAAGACATTTTTATTTATATCCTCAAGTTTTATATAAGATCATATTGTTTGGAGGTTGAAAAATCACTAAAATAAGGCCTCGCTAGGGAAGGCGAGGAGCTCTGCCAGGAGCCTGCAGGGTTTTTCAGTAACCTCCATGTTTCATTCATTCACAGTCACTCGACAAGTATTTCCCAGCCCCTGAACAATGTCTGGTGCTGTTCTAAGTGCTGGGAAAATAGCCGTGAATGAGAGAATCGAATTCCTGCCCCCTTTCTAGAGAACTGGTAGAGTACAGTATTTATAGTATTCTCTTTTTAACTTCCTAAAATAACTGTGATCAGGGCACTGTGTCCTAAATTTCACGTATGCCATGGAATACCAGGAGAAGGAATTTTCTGAACCGAAATATCCACAAATTAACTTCCTCATTCATAAAAGACTGCGTGAATTACAGCATTACCAATGCAGGTGAAAGCTTTTCTTGCTGGGGAAAACATTCCCTGTACCTTCCCCTGTTTGGGTGCTTCCCAGTCTCCTCGGAGGCCTGGTTCCCATCTCCCTGCAGCTCTCTAACCTGCACATGCCCATGAAAGGCATCCAGCGGGGCCAGGGGAAGGCTCCACCACTGGGTCAAGCACTGGTTGCAGAAGCCACGGGCAACAATACTCCAATCACGTAAACCCAGAACGGAGACTTGGTCTCCTTACCCGGCCCATCGCTATCATCCAGGTTAGCTGCACGCTCACCAGATTCTGGAACCCAGAGCTCTCCAAATGGCCACGGGAGCATGGCACAGCCCACATTAGTGCTACATACTCTGGGAGAAAGCCGGCCTCCAGTTCTTCTCTGGAGTGCAGAATACAGACCATTCGATTCAACCCAATCATCCGGCAAGTCGAAAATTAGTACCCGTTACATGTAAAACCAAACCTGGATCCTCTTCTCTAGAAACTTACACTTAAAGAGGGTCATTTCAGAGCCTGCTGAGATAGCAGTCCTAACATTGTGTAATAAAAACCAGAGGGGAAGGCCCAGGCCAGCCCGGGTGCCCCCCAGGCAGCAAGACAGCACCGCGGTACCCAGCAAGGGCACTGGGCCAGAATGCCTGCGTTCATAACCCAACACCTTGGCACTTCCCCTGACCTTTCAGAGCATCCTCCTAAAATGCAGAAGACAAACCAGTACTTTCTTGCAGTGCTGTTGTGAGAATTAAATGAGTGCATACCTGCAAACCAGTTAGCTCTGAGCCTGGCATTAAGACGCTGGTGGCCACAGCCCTAGGACACATCACACGGGTGCCTGGGCGCTTCCGGCTCAGAACACTGGCCCCACAGTCTGCTGATTTCTGTCCACATGACTCTCCCCGAAGAAACATTAAGAAACACGTTAAGCCGCCGGAGAGACGGTAAAAATATTTACAAATGATACCAAACACTAGGTTCAGACTGAAAGTTTGACGTTTAATTTCTTTTCCTCAGTTACTAGTACGAGTCCATCAATCACGAGGGGAACCTCATTCAGATTATTGGACTGTCTCGGGGCACATGCGGACTTTTGTCTGTTTTACAAATTCCTCAAAATTCTTTACTAAAAATGGATGAGACTATAATTCATTTTTAATGTGCAGAAGGATTGTAAGAAATGCAAAAGTCTCTTAGGTGATATAAAAATTGAAAATGCTCCATAAAAAGGACCCACTTAAATGTCTGACTTGTAAAAGTAAATGTCGTTTTAAAATTTTTCATTTGTCACACTCCATGAGGTCTCTCTTGCCTGCCGTGCTCATGCAAGTCCCTCCCGGTGCTCTCCAGGGTGTGGGGACAGCATTGCTAATGGGGCTTCTGCCAGCGAGCTGCTGGATGTGGGCAAATTGGCCTCGCCCGGGGGGCCCTGTTACCACTTCTCCAAACTGGCTACTCTAAGAAACTTTCATCCATCTGCCGCCGTTTACAGCTACCCAGAGAATGACACAGCCAAGGCCACGCACCGAGGTAGAGGCCAAGCGAGCACCAGACTCCTGGTTCCTGAGGACTCCCACCCAATCTAGTGCTCAATCCACAAAACCAGGCTTGCCTTGAGATGCCCCCGTAGCACCTTCTAGCCATAAGGTCTTAGATCAGAATCTCGAGAAGTTTCTGACTGTTGGATATAACCTTGGCCCCAGCGCCTCTGGGACCTCTGTGGAAATATCCCCCTGGAATTCTAGCAAGCCTCGCACCCCCACCCTACCACCCCTCCGACCCCCACCAGTACTCCTGAAATAATACCACACACATTGCCAGGAGATCTCTGAGAGCCTGTGGGAGGGCTTCTAGCTCAGCCAAGCCAACCAGTTCTCTAGGGATTTCAGTGACCACCAAGCCAGGGAGGGAGCAAACCGCCTGTGGGCACCATGGGTTAGCCTGCTGCACCTGAGTTCACGTCTCACTCTGAGCTGCCTTCACGTAAGGGTTGCCAAAGTTCTTCAAAGTCTGAGAATGAAAATCTTCATAAAACAAACACAGAAATCTATTACCCGCAGTCCACAAATACTGGCGCCTTGAGTGATGGCCAGCCTGCCGGCCTCCAGGAAATGGGCTGTGCGGACAAGTGACTCTTTCAAAGGAGTCCTTTCCTTAAACGAGGTGTGTAGCCACCACAGCAGAACACGTGGGGAAGTTCAAGGATCACGGAGGCTGCTAATTAAAACAGAGCATCCAGCCCCTGTGTTTAGAATGCATTTAAAGATCCAGCGCGGGTCAGCTCGCTCAAGCTCTCTGAATCCACGATGATCACACGTCACACGTCGTCAGTTTGCGCTGCGGCCCTCGGGGGACTCAGCCCCCCACCCCAGCCATGGGCCGGAAGCTACTGGGGGTGCAGGGCCCGGGGGCGCTGGCTGGCAGAGAGGCGCCTCGTCCAGCCAGGCGCGCACACAGTCACTGCCGTGGAAGGCGCGGGAGGAGAGTTCACCCCGGATCCAAATGCTGGAGAAAACCTAAAGCCGCCCGCCCAAAATGCAGAGGTGGAAGGTGAAGCTATATGCCTAAGCAGATCAGGATAAGAAGTCTCCTAATAATAAAAATCTTGGGCAACTTGCGTTAAAATTCTGCAGAAAACCTCCAGGGGATTTTAAGAGGGGAAAAAAAGATTTTTAATCATCATTTTCAAAGAAAACCACATCCCACCCCAGTCCACGTCTCCACAAGACACCAAACTAATGTCCTCAGCAAGGTTTAATACCTTTTTGTATTTATCCTTTTATTTATATTTTTGGTCTTAAGTTTTTTTGTGTTTTTTGGCTTTTTTTTTTTTTTTTGGTCTTAAGTTTTTATTGAAAGGAAGATTCGTTGCAGAACTTATTGTTTAGGTTAATTTAAAAACAAACCTTTGCTCCACTGGCTTATATATGTATATATAGAATACACTGTAAGTACTTATTATTTAGAAGATGTATACAAATTTATAAAAATATATAATTATATATATAATATAATTTACGCATTTTATGTTATTTTTTTAAGATTTTATTTATTTATTTGACAAAGGAGAGAGAGAGACAGAGAGAGAGAGAGAGAGACCAAGCACAAGCAGAAGGGGCAGGCAAAGGGAGAAGCAGGCTTCTTGCTGAGCAAGGAGCCTGACACAGAGCTTGATCCCAGAACCCTGGGATCATGACCTGAGCTGAAGGCAGAGGCTTAAAGGACTGAGCCACCCAGGTGTCCCTATATTATACATTTATGTATAATATAATTTATTATATAAATACACCTTTTATTGTAAATTTCTATATAATATAAAATATGTATGTATAAATTTTATATAATATTTACATACAATCTTATTTTATATATATATATTCTCATGTCTTTATAGTACAAAGAGACTTCTGTTTTCTATCACTGTTGAAGAAATATCAGGAAGCTCAGAGGAATGAGATATATTCCCTAATCTTTAATCTTCATAATAGTAAATGGGTCTGGGTAATTAAGAGTTTGCAAAGCATAAACCTACAATCCCCACCTGGTCCTGGAGGCAAAAGTGCACTTAGCTCCCAGGCACAGGCCTCCCTCTGTGGGAGAAATGGTGTTTTATACCATGTTGATGACTAATATTTCAAGTACATTTTGCAGACTCATTTTCCCAGCACTCTGTTGTTTCAGCTGAACCATTCATGCCACAATATTTTTATAGGCTCTGAGGCTGAAAAACATTCCCATCCAGGCAGGATATATGAACCTCTTAGTTTTCTGATGCAAAAGTAGCATTTCAGATTATGCTTGCGCAAAAGAAAAGCACTCTCCTTATGCCGGCAGGTGAATAGGAGAGTGGAGCCTTGAACAAGGATATGAAATATAGGTAACGCTTTTCTAGTGCCTTCTGTTGCAGCATATGTGCCACAGCTGCCTTTAGGCTCCGCTGAGATTAAATCAGTGTTTCCCACCTGGGTGGGGCGCACGGAGGAGCTTCTACGAGAGGGAGAGGTCACAGACAGGAGCTCCACACCCCCCCCCCCCCATTCAGTGGCCATCTGATTGTAAGGACCATGTTTCACAGGAAGCATGGTGGACCAGAAGAGCGGGAGGGCTGCAGTCCAAGCCCTGGGCTTGAATCCCAGTTCCGCTGCGGGTACAGCCAGAGGCAAGTGACGGCAGCTCAGATAGGCATAGCCAACTGTGCAGTCTTGGACCAGTTTCTTCACATCTCTGTGCCTCAATGCCCTGTCCTAGAGAATGGGAGCATTCACAGGTCTTCTCTTACAGGGGAGGACGGAATGGGAAGCGAGGTAAAGAAAGCACTTAGAACAGAGCGAGCACAGAAGACGGCTGTTTTAGATGGTTTAGAAAATGCAAGCTGAAGAAAGCCCTCCAGGAGAAGATGAAGAGGGGGAAGAAAGAAGCAAAGATTGGGACAAAGAGAGGAAAAAATGAGCAAACGCTGTTGCCCTTGCCTTTGAAAATGCTTGGCCATACTAAGTCTGCTCTTGATGCTGCCGTATGGGAGCTGCGGGGCAGGGTGCCTGGACCCCCAGGAACGAACACCTGCTGGGGCTACACAGCTGTTTTTTCAATGACTTCACCACACAATGACTTGAGAGCCTCCCAACAGGGAACTTTTTTGTAGGCATCGATATGGAGAAAAGGCGGAAAGAGAATTGAGACTGAATGCTGACAGAAAAGAATTTTTAAACATTTAAGATTAACCCGTGACAACAGAAAGAGTGTCCTAATTTCTATTCGCTTCCCGGAAGTTCTCCTGCAAGAACTAGTCCTTGAATAGACATGCCCTACTCGTGTGTGATTGGAGGGGCTCACTATGCTCAGACCTGGAAGCTTCTCTTCAGTGGCTAAGATCTGTCTTGCTAAGTTTTGAAGATAAGGGAGAACTGGGGGGAAACCCAGAGAAAAGCAAACTCCCTAAGGCTGTCTGACCTCATCTTTGAGCTGGGTACACACCACCCCACAGCGAGTCTGCCAGAGCAGTGGGCTATCAGGGCAGTGACCAAAGGTTGCCCTCTAAAAAGGACACTGGACCTCCCTGACGTTTGCAACACTAAAAATATGGCCAGAGGGGGAAACATGGGTACAGAACTCCTTCCACGAAGACTACCACATATAGTCAAAGTGCATTATTTGACAAACTTACAAACATAATCACAAGTGTTCTTAGAAGAAGAAGGCAGTAGAGATCTGGTTGATATCTAATACCCATTGTCCCTTCCTTTCCTGTGGCCAAGCTGGGAAGGCTGCAGCCTCTTAAAGTATGACTAGGTTTTGGCCAATGAGGTCTAAGCAGAGCTTCCAAATCATGCCCATACTTTTCTCCTTCCCGTTGGATGGAACATGGATATGGTAGGAAGCCATCCCAGACCGTGAATATGAATATGCTGCTGTAGCGATGGCACAACAACAAGTTCCAGGGAGTCTGAACCCCTAACACTGTGGGGGTACCTTACCGGTCCAGGACTGCTTACCTAATTGACTTGTATGTGGCAAACTTGCTATTTGTCGTCTCTGTGGCCCTAGTTTCATCTGTGTTCTAACTCAGACAGTTTCATTTAGGGTGGGAAGGAGGGGTGAGATCACAAGAGAGGTCTGCAAGTTATAATAACGGGGCATAAAGTGCCTTCAAAGGAGGAAAGGGGCCAGTCATGGAGGGTTTTGCTTTGCTTTTTTGAAGGAGAGCTGAATTGCCACGAACAATAAGGAGGATGCTGAGTTTGTACAACATCTTCCTTCTCAGCTCTTCCCACAGGCAGTGCCCAGCCTGGTCTTCATATAAATGTGACTAAATATTTACAAAATATTGACTAGAAGGCAGAGGCCCTCGGTGCACATCTCTGTCTTGTCTTGCCTTCCAGGCAAAGTTTTTGCAAGATGTGAGATGTTTGTGAAAGCACTTAGCAGAGTGCTTGCCAAGTATTTGGGGCTCAGTAAATGTGAGTTTCCTTTCTTCTTGACAGCTGCCTCCTTTTTCTCATAAAATACATGGGGTTTCTAATAGGGGACCAGAGTCAGTACTCAGAAATGCTTCAGAAGTTTCCTTCCTATAATTGCATAACTTATGAAAGATATAAATGCAGCCCAAGCCTGTGAATTACTGAAAGACCAAGGAAAAATGTTTGGTCCAATTTACAAAGTATGAATGAGGCTTTCTGAAAGTTTTATCTGGGAACCAGTGGGTGAAAGGTTAACCCAATGCCAGCAGATGAAATTATTAATTAGGGACTCCTCACTTAATTATTTTACATTATTCTCCCAGTTTCCCTCCTTACTGTACTGAAAGGAACAGTCTGGGTCAATGAGCCCAAAAGTGCAAACTGTGGAAAAGAAAGAAAATACGACACAAGAAAGTGTCTCTCACCCATTCTGAAAATCATCTTGCTGTAGCTTTATTGGTTCATCCCTCCATCTTCTGGTCACGGCTTCCATGAGTCATCCAACAGACCTTCATGAGCTCTTCCTGGGAACCAGGTCCTGTGCCAGGCTCTGGAGACACAAGACAAGGCCCTTGAAGAGCTACACTCCACTGGGGGTTCAGACCCAGAGCAGGAACTGAGCGCCACACAGCCGTAATGAAGGGCAGTCCCTTCCTCCTCCACAGAGAAGGATCCAACATTCTAGCTGGGCCTAGAAGACTTAGAAGGACGTCGTGAAGGACAAAAGACATTCTCAACAGTGACTGATTACAGAGCACTTTGGAGCAGCACAGACTTCGAAGACGACTGGCGAGAGAGAGACAAGTTAAGACTATTATAACCGAGTAGTCAAGAATAAAGGCCTCAGTCAAGGAGGTGGTAAAAAGGATGCCAAAGACACAGAATTGAATGACCATTAGATGTAAAAATAAAGAGAGAGGAGGTGACTCCACAGTTCTTGGTTTGCTATATTAGGTAGATGGTGTCCAAATAACAGAAGCTATGAAACAAATTTAGAAAAGAAGACAGAGATGGTAAGTCTGCAGTTTTGCAGGTCACATCCAGAAGGAGATCTCAGGGAAGCTGTTAGAAGGAAGAGTCCAGGTGCAAGTTTGGACAGGGAGGTCTTCCCCACGGTCCTGCTGGCTGAGACAGCAGGAGTAGATGAAAGATGAAGAAGGTATGCAGAGATAAGAGGTGAGGACCAGAGACATAATCATCAGTGTTCTAACACAGAAACACTGGGGAAGGAATGAAGAAAAGACTCAGGGAGAGAACACAAAAATGAGGATTCCAAAAAGTAGAGAGCAATCAGTGGTCTCACATACTGCAGAGGTGTCACTGAGAAGAACTGAAAACAGGCCAGTAGACTTGGCCACCAGAAAGACCATGGCGACCTATGAGCGCAGTTCTGGAGGAGCTGTGGGAGGGGAACCCTGACTGTAGGGGGAGGAGAAAGGAGCAGGCATGAAGTCAATTTGGCAAGACTGAATTACTCCTCCAAGAAATGTAGTGGTAACCCGAAGGAAGGAAACTGAGTAACAGCATGATGGAAGGTTGGGTCAAAAGAAAATAAAATGAAAGAGGCAGACTTAGATAAGGCTGGCAGGCTGACCAGACAGGACCAGAGCAGAAGGACGGACGATGATGCGAGAAGAAAGGAACCGAGGAAAGAAGATCTGGAGCAGGTGAGAATGGACGGGGTGTCAGGCCCTCACCTGACTTCTCCTTTAGCAGACACAGGCCTTGTGTTCCACAGCTCTTCTTTAGGCAGACCGCTATTTGTAATAATAATAACAAAAAACCAGCGTAGGTTGGATCCTAGGTGCCCAGCATACCGGATTGCAAGGTATCACCTCATGAAATCTAGAAGGTCTGGTTGCCTTCTAACTCTTGGAGATTATGACTCTGACTTGAGAAGCCAACACTGTTCCCACCTTTACTTATACCCATCTCTCCTTAGCATCATTTGTCACCTTGGCCCTCAGTTCACCCTCTACTCTTCACTCTGGTCTAGTAGGTCAAACACAGGCTCTGAGTTTAAACCCAAATTTCAGGGGCACCTGGGTGGCTCAGTGGGTTAAAGCCTCTGCCTTCGGCTCAGGTCATGATCCCAGGGTCCTAGGATCGAGCCCTGCATTGGACTCTCTGCTCAGTGGGAAGACTGCTTCTCCCTGTCTCTCTGCCTGCCTCTCTGCCCACTTGTGATCTCTGTCAAATAAATAAATAAAAATTTTTTTAAATAAATAAATAAACCCAAATTTCACCACTCACTTCTCATGTGATTATAGGCAAGTTATATAATATCACCATGCCTCAGACTCCTCAAACGTGAAACAGAGATGTTGGCATGCCTCAAAGTTCAATCTTAGTTTTCATGGCAATTCACTTATAACTATAAAAGCACCTTTATTTCCTAAACTCCTATAGGAGAAACAACCATGTCTTTGTGATTCAGGAATTCCCTACTTCTCCTCTTGAAACAATTGTCTCTATATCATGAATTTTTGCAGAAGCAAAAACATAGTTGGATCCCCCTCTCGATACATGACTCAGGTATTTCTATTTTTAGAAAAAGCTCAACAATTGTTGTGGAAGACTTAATAGGGGTATGCCATATATTCAGATCCTAATACCTGGAACTTGGGAATGTTATTTTATATGGCAAAAAGAGACTTTGGAGATGCCATTAAATTAAGGATCTCAAGATAGGGATACTAGCCTGGATTATCCAAGGTGGATCCAAAACATAATCACAAGTGTTCCTAGAAGAAGAAGGCAGTAGAGATCTGGTCACAGAAGAGAGGAAGGCTGTATAACAGAAGCAGGGGGAAGCTGAGTCAAGAAAAAAGATGCTAGTCAGTGCCCTTGAAGATGGAGGGAGGGCCCATGAGCTAAGGAATGCAACTCCAAGAGTTGGAAAAAGCAAGGAAGCAGATTCTCCCAGAGACCATGGCTCTGCTGACATCTTGACTTTAACGCAATAAAATTAATTTTGGTCTTCTGACCTCCAGAACGGTAAGAAAATAAATTTGGATTGTTTTAAGTCACCAAGATTGTGGTATTTGCTACAGCAACAACAGGAAACACATACAACTGTTTTCTTCTTGCCGATACTTAGAAGGCAAGTTATCAGGCCTTCTGCTTTCAAGAGAAGAAGGCATCAGTCAAGTTACGGATCGTCTTTTATCGTCTAGACCACAAAGATGGATCCTCTGAGAGGACCTACCAATAGTTCAGCCTCAGACCCACCACAGCAGCCTCTCAGTCTCTGTGGTGGACAACTGTCCATCCTCCTCCACACAAGAACCAAAGAGGAGATTCATATGTGCTAGGGAGAACGGTGTTATGTTGTAATCCAAAGAAATTAAAATAAATTAATTAAAACATTATAATTGTTATATTATATTAATATATAAATACATATATTAAATATAAAATTATATTAAGTTAAATTAAAATAATCAGTTCAAAGTACCTACAATATAAAGGTAATCAGACTAAAGTAAGATTCCACTTTTTATTTACCCAAAGAGCAGGGAAATTCAAGTTTATTTTTTTTTAAGATTTTATTTATTTATTGGACACAGAGGGAGAGAGATCACAAGTAGACAGAGCAGCAGGCAGAGAGAGGAGGGGGGAAGCAGGCTCCCTGCTGAGCAGACAGCCCAATGTGGGGCTTGATCCCAGGACCCTGGGATCATGATCTGAGCCGAAGGCAGAGGCTTAACCCACTGAGCCACCCAGGCACCCCTCAAGTTTGTTTTTAAGTACTAATAAAACCTGCAGTGTAAGGAAGTAGTTTCCAAACTCAACCCATAAAATAAGGATGTATTTAAAATGCTGTTAGTTGATAATTGCCATCCCCATAAACTTCCCCTCATGCATCCTGGCAGCCGATCATATTCTGAAGCAAAAGGAAGAGATGGCTTTATGAGTAGTTGTTTTCTTGTGACATTTTGATGAACAGTAAAATCAGGACACCAATAAAAACATGCTCCCTAAAGGAAAAAAAGCATTTACTTTTTGTCAGGTGGTCCTAAGAGAACTTACAATAAATGTACTTCTTCCAGGAGGGTCTCTGGGTGCCCTTAAGATAGGACCAGAACACAAAAGTCTGGAGATCTCTGTTTTCTATAGTTCACCTTCCACTGGAGTGGTAAGGAAATGACATTTTCTGAGTTGTCCTAAGGTGCGGTTCATGTGCCTGGGTAAATGCCTTATCTCTGTTTGTTCCTGATCCCACTTAGAAGATAAAACTTGGCTCTTTAATGTATCTTCATTCAGCATCCCAGAGACTTCTAATGAAATTTTATTTTATTTTTTTTTAAGATTTTATTTATTCATTTGACAGACGGAGATCACAAGCAGGCAGAGAGGCAGGCAGAGAGAGAGGAGGAAGCAGGCTCCCTGCTGAGCAGAGAGCCCAATAAGGGGCTTGATCCCAGGACCCTGAGATCATGACCTGAGCCGAAGGCAGAGGCTTTAACCCACTGAGCCACCCAGGCGCCCCGGAATTTCATTTTAAATACTACTCACACAATTCTCTCTAGCTGGAAATTTGTCACGAAAATTTATCAAGGAGATTTGACTCACAAGGAATGTCTAGGTCTTATCCTCAATTTGATATATCAAACAAATTGAGCCTCTACTGTGTACAAAAAAAAAAAAAATAATAAGCTAGATGTTGACATTGGGAATGAAGCACAATGGTAAATGAGTCACCTGCCCTGAGTGAGCTTTAAAGCAACACTTTTTTTTTTTTTTTTAAAGATTGTATCCATTTACTTGAGAACCAGCTTGCACAGGAACAGGGGGAGGGGCAGAGGCAGAGGGAGGAAACAGACTGTCTGTGGAGTCTGACTTGGGGCTCAACCCCAGGACCCCCAGATCATGACCTGAACTGAAGGCAAACACAACCAACTGAGCCACCCAAGTGCCCCACAACCTTTTCTAAAATGAAGATACAAGGAAGGGAGTAGTCAAGAAATTCGATTCAAACTTCAGTTTTCCATCGGTGCTTTATGGGTTGTACTGTTTGTCTGTTGTCTCACTTTGTGTTAGCCTCTACTCCCCATTCTTCTAGTAAGAGTAGTGATACCAATTTAGGAGTTCCATTTTCCAGGCTCTTCGTACATCCGAAATTCCCAGGTATTCCATATTTCGATTGTTCCAGCCCCACCCCATTCCAGCACCGTAAAGAACTGAGGACTACCTTGTATTTCTGAAGTGTGTTAAAAGGGGGTTTTTAATTCTTTGAGATCACAGTTCAAGTTATATATATCAAAAATAGAAATCAAATATATACATGCTGCTCTCAAATGCAGTAAGAATAACCCTAAAACAAATGTTCTCCTAAAAACAAACAAACAAGTAAAAATTAGAGCGTCAACAGCCTTTTCCTGGGCATACCAGTTGTCAAATGAATCAAGTTCTAGGACTGTTGGTCTTGACTGGTGGTTGAGAGCCACATTCTCTATTCCAAAATCCAGTAACAATCCCTCTGAGAGTCTTCATGAAAAGCTAGGCTATCCTCTCTGGACTCTGACACACAGAACGACAACCGGCTTTTGTTCCATTTGCTTTAACTGGATTCCAACTCAACTCTGCTTCAGATCTTAGGGTCCTTGTGTAACTTGTGCTCTTTTTTTCCTTATGTGCATCTCCCCAGCCTCTCTAGAAGGCAGACCTTCTTTTTCTCTTTTCTCATTTTGCTTGTCTCTTTTGTCTCACAGGTAGTCTGGGACAAAGCCAGGCCTGGATAGTAGCTCCAGGGCACCTGCTTTTCTGATAACCAAACGGATCTCCTGCCATTTAAAAAGACTGCCTGTTCAGCTGTCATCTTTCTTGGTTCTTTACATTTAAATTTCATATCTTAATTAATATACAGATAATATTGCCAAATTATCAGGTTTTTATGGTGGTAAAAGAGCCAAAGTTGAGGTTTTTATTTTATTTTATTTCTCATCAACTGCTCCTGGCAAAAGAAGAGAAATATGTCAAGATTTTAAGACGCTCTGAATTGCTGTGAAACAATGTTATGTATTATTAAAAAAAGAAAAAAAAGAAAACTTTGTAAAAACATTTTTAAAACACCATATGAAATTAAACTTAACAAAAACCCCAACGAGAGGAAATAAAGCAAGGGTTGGTATGTTTAGTCACATAGTATTCCTAAGGTCTTACATTCGATACACATTTTTGGAGCAGCCTGAGCAGGTATTATAAATCTAGATACATATAAAACAGCCTTTGGTTAAGTTTACTCCTAGGGTATCTTAATTTTTGGTGCAACTGTAAATGGAATTGTTTCCTTAACTTGTCCTTCTACTACTTCATTATTAGTGCATAGGCACACTACAATTTCTGGGTATTAATTTTGTATCCTGCAACTGTACTGAATTCATTTATTGCTGCTAGTTTATTTATTTATTTTATTTATTGCTAGTTTTTTTGATGGAGTCTTCAGGATTTTCTATGTATGTTAGCATGTCACCGCAAATAGTGACAGTTTATAGTAGCTACTCTTGGGGTGAGCATAGCATAATGTATATAAACTTGTCGAGTTTCTATGTTGTGCACCTGAAACTAATATAACATTGTGTGCCCACTCTACATACATACATACATACATAAAGCAACTCTTGGGAAAATTTTGTTAAAGGGAAGCATTAAGGTGAAATTAGATTTGTGACAAAGAAAAATATTTATTTGCTGGTCATTTTTTATATTTTTTTCAATAAATTAAGTTATATATAAATATTATTTTGGGTAATAATTGAGTCTTTTCAATAAATAAAGTTACAGGGGTGCCTGGGTGGCTCAGTCAGTTAAGTGTCTGCCTCGGGCTCAGGTCATGATCCCAGTCTCAGGATCCAGCTCTGCAACAGGCTCCCTGCTCCACGCGGGGGGTCTGCTTCTCCCTCTCCCTCGGCCCCTCCCACCAGCGCTCTATCTCTCTGTCTCAATTAAATAAGTAAAATCTTTAAAAAAAATTCAAATAAATGAAGTTATATATAAATATTTTTGGTAATAATGGAGGCAGAAGTCCCCCAACATCGCTTTCATTTGACCAAATTAGAGATCTAATTTGGATCTTTAGAGGTAGGTATTATTTTTATTTGTCTATGGTCTCTGTAACTCCCTCTTTGTATATCCAGTCCTCTGAACAATTTAATTCATTTCTAGAAAGAAAGTTCCAGAATGCTCAAGAGCTAAAAGAGAACACAAATTTGAGTGGGACCTGAACCATGTACAGCGCAGAAGTGGGTAGAGTACCAAGCCATGGGATGTTGCGTGTGGGTTAGTACACCAGTTAATAAGCTTGATCATCCTTTAAAATCATTTTTCGGGTACCCCACTAGCTAGTGTGAAAGGAGCTCATGAAAATCTTGAAACTCTGTGTGTGCAGGAGGTGTAGGACTCGGTTGCAGTGCCTCCTAAATCACAGATATTAACACTGCAAAATAATAGATTCTCAGAAGCTAATGAAGTTCCTGGGATCGTGACAAATACCCCAAACACACTGGATCCAGAGAGATAAACAAGGGAGGTTGTAATTCTCACCCCACCCAGCGTATCCCACTCTACCTGAGTCAACAAAACATGGAGAGATAACACGGACAGCAGAGGGTAGGATATCTGTGCGCCTGCCGCAGAATGCGTTTCTTTCCTTTTCCTGTTTATGCTGTCAGTTACGAAATGCTGAGTTGGAATGTTCTTATACTGAAGACCTGTTCAGCGTTTTCTCTTTTTCCTCACATTTATGTTAGCCTTTTCCTTTAATTATCTCGCCGTTGTTATTCTTGGCAAGGCTGCCCTTTCCATTATGGTGTGTTTACCTTCCAAACAGTCCCTACTTCCTCCTTATCTTTGTGAGCTTATTAAAATTTCCAGCTCCAACGGCTCACTTCCCCTCTTCGGCATATCCTCACCTTCACAGCTCACTTCTCTTTCTTTCTTTTCAACCCTTCTTTCAACTCTCACCCTAGCCCTCTCACCCCTTTGGAATAACAAGTCATTTCCTCTTTCATTTCCTCTTGCAGAAGATGTTTTTGGACCCATTCCCGAAAATCTTTGGCATGAAACCC
Organism: Enhydra lutris kenyoni; assembly: GCF_002288905.1. Taxonomy (NCBI): domain Eukaryota; kingdom Metazoa; phylum Chordata; class Mammalia; order Carnivora; family Mustelidae; genus Enhydra; species Enhydra lutris. The sequence goes on from NW_019154103.1 coordinate 17,863,002, forward strand.
ATGCCGCTCTGTGTTTCCACTGGGCACACTTCCAGAGGTGTTTCATCGGCCTGGAGCCCCTGGCCTTCACACCAAGTTGGGCCTGGCCCTGTCAATCATGTCCGTCCGTCACTGTCCCCCAGTCCCGGCCAGCCACGATGGTGGGAACCGGACTGGTGGGTCTTGCTCCCTCTGGTAACAGGCTCTGGTTTTCATGTCATTTTCAAAAAGTCTGTTTGAGGCAGAAGAATCTGGACTTCTTTTTTTGCAGTGAGTGAGAAGGCGAAGAGGTGAAGGGAGGGAGTGCTGAGTCAGCAATACCTTCTGAGCTGAGACATGCTTTGGAATCTACACAGTAAGTTTATTATCCACTTGCTTCTCGTTCTCTATAGGTCAATCCAGAATTAAGGTTAACAGCTGCTTCTAAGCTGGAGGAAAAACCCGTGAAACAAGAGCTCTACCTAAAATGGAATGTTTTCCATTTTAAGGTGAAAAAAGTTGAGTGGAGGAGAGTCATACTAATTTGTCCCTTCATGGGGAATGGAGTGTTAATATATGTAATGATGACATTAAACAGACTAAAAACTTTACTACTCATTACTTGATAGTGTATTGAAGTGAAATTCATAGCACGTTTTGATGTTTGTTCTGCATATGTAGGTATCACTAGTATGATAATTTAAGATTTAGAGGACACCGTCTCGGGAAGATTTTTCTCGGGTCCTAAGACACAAAGACGAGAAGCCGCGGCAGTGTCCTGGGTCCTTGTAGCCCTAAGCAGTGTCCTCCACGTTTGATATCCAGTGCTCTGGCAACCAAGTAAGGAAACACGAGTGAGAACACACTTCCGAAATAATGGCATTGGAATCCAGTACCCGAAAACAGACACACTGAAAGTGAACAAATCAGTAATTTCCCTTGGTTCAAAGCATTCTAGATTCAAAATCCAAACCTGGCCTTTTGGATGGGCTGGATTGGTCTGGTTTGGTACAAAGGGCAAAGGGCAGAGACAGAATAGAAGATGCTGTGAATTTTAATCTAATTTTTTAAATGCAGTTTAATAAATAAGGCCATCAACTGGGTCAAGTGATAAACATTTTCTAAGTCCCTCCAGTACAATGCTTCAGTACAATTAAAAATGCAAAGTCAAAGAGACTTCCAATTCGAAATGGTATTTGCCAAGCGGCTAGAGCTCAGCATCTTTCTTCAATCTTAGCAACATACCGATGAGGATTCAGAAACGATCACATGGCTTTGTAAGGCCTGTGCTCAGGACACAAATAAATCTGAAGGAGAGGAAGGGAGAAGAGGGAATGTTTGTAGATCAGGGGGCACTAGTGAGTGCTTGTTTCAAAGATGACTCAGTGCCCATTAAAATCCACCTCACAGCCCTGGAGCTAAAGGAGGAGACCAGACCCCACACAAGGGACCAGAGAGCAGGGCCCAGAACAATCCTCTCACCCTCTCCACTAACATGTCCAGTCTGCAGAGTTCACTCCTTATGTGAGGATGAACAAAAAAGGATGGGAAAATACGGCAGAACAACGGGAAAAGAGCAGCTTCCACAAGACCCAGAGAAAGAGCTAGCTGGGTTTGAGTTTATCACTCGCTGGCTGCCTGAACTTGGACAAGGTACTTAAAACTCTCTAATCTTCCGTTTTTATGAGAATTAAATAATGTATAAAAAACAAAAAATGTTGTATCTAAGATATGGTAAGTACTCAATAAATGCTGATTAGTATAATAATTATGATTACCAGATATTAACATGCACTATCAAATTATCATTCACTCATTCAGCAGACATTACTGAAGGCTTATTCTGTTCTGGGACTAAAGCCATACTGTGTTTCCTTTCCGGTTATCATGCTGCTTGCATTCTAGCAATAATAATTAATGATTAAAATAGTTCAGCTCTTAGAATGATAAGCTAAATGGAAAGCAATATGGTAATATTATCGACCGAGTTCTGGGAGAAACGGTCATAGGAATCGCAAAATCAGAGTTTAACTACTCAAACAGTGTAACAAACTGGATTTAATATAAGCTTATGTAATTCAACTTTTACATCCCATATTTAAGAACAAAAATACTATTGTCTCTGCCAATATAAGTGCAACAGTCTCTGAACATAGACCCCACATCAATTGTTTTGTGTGGAATTGGGAACATTGAAGGAAATTAATTTCTTAAGATTTGCTATTTAAAAAGCAGATCACCAATACAAGAATATCAGTTCTAACTTATTAGCAATCCTGACATTCTGTAAGTCACTATATCAGACATTATCTAATTTTACCCTCAGAGCGTCTTTGCCATTTCCTTTAATGTTATCACATTAGTCCTTTTACAATAATTCAGCTAAAATTGATCTATATGGATTTTCTTAGAGAAAATCACAATATGAACATAATTTTAAGCTGACTTTTAGAAGATGCCTTAAATCCATTGATCTCTTTTGTCCATATTGGGGCTGAAGAAGTAAGTTATCATACATTTGCCTCAAACTAAACCCGTTCTTCAAGTTGTTTAACATGTAATTTTACCATTTCTGTTCCTTACTACTTTAACAGTCCTGGTTGATTTTTGTTCCAAAAAAAAATCCTTGAAGCTGTGTATTTTGTTCTGTGTATATATACTCCTCCACAGACTGCCAAACTAATAAAAGTACACTCGAATCTTGCAATCTAAGTGTTCTGAAGGTATGTCTGCTAAAACGGTCTCAGGTTGCCATTCAGACCACTTCATTTGACAGGAAAAATTGGGGATTCTACCTAATTGTGACCATTGAAATTACTTGTTTTGGGTCCCTTGAAAAGTTCTGACTAGGTGTCAACAAAACATAGCAGAGTATCTAACAATTTCTAAGCTGTACATTGCATCGGATACTGAAATAGAATCGTCTTTGTTTCTAAGATGATCTGTCTATCCTTATTTAGAGAAGCCAAAGAAGAAAAATAACTTTTTGCCCCACACTAAGTACCTTTAAAGTCATGAAATGCAAAGCCCCCTTGGACCATCTCCTATCTTTCTAGCTCTCTCTGCCAGTAAAGGCTTTTAAAAAATGGAAAGGAATATCTTTATGTTCTTCCTAACTGTTCCCCACTGCCTCCTTCTTTTTGATGGGTAGGTTGGTGCTACCGTCAGCACTCCAATTCTCTATCAGCACATTTTAAACTACACTGGAAAAAGAAAAAGAAAAAGGAGAGGGGCGGTATATCAGAATCCAGAAGGCTGACCACACTGGCTTCAACTTTGCTAATTGAAACAGGACTCCCTGGAGCCCCATTGGTCCACAACTTTTATCTCCATAATTTCATCTGTAGAGTTTGAAGAAAGAAAAGTAGCCGGAGAAGGAAAACCAAACACTCAGATACAAGTAGCTGACCACAAAAAAGTTTCTACAATGTTACCAGCCAGCATCTTACTCATGTATGGGCAAAAATGGTCTTTGGAAGGCGCCTGGGTGGCTCATTTGGTTAAGGGTCTGACTCTTGATTTCAGCTCAGGTCATGATCTCCCTCCCGGGTTGTGGGATCAAGCGCCATATCTGGCTCCATGCTCAGTGAGGAGTCTGCTTGAAATTCTCTGCCTCTCCCTCTGCCCCTCCCTCTGCCCCTCCACAACCCCCACCTCTCTAAAATAAACAAAGGAAATCTTTTTAAAACGTAGTCTTTGAAAACAAACAGTCCTGAGTTACAATCATGGTTCCATACTTGGACAAGTTGCTTAGCTTCTCTGAACCTGTTTCCTTACCCATAGAAAATAGATCGTAATATCTTGCTATTTTTGTTGTTACATAAATGAAACTAAAATAAAATATGTAAAGTACTTATCATGACAACTGACCCCATAATAAGTGCTCGGTAAGTATTAGCTATTAGTATCATCAGCCTTAGCATCATTATTTCTTTTAATAGTTTCTCTTATACATTCCCGGGCTCCATCATATCAATCATTTCAAAGAACATGTTTAAGTACATACCATGTGCCAGAGAAGCATGGTAGAGGGATTTGTGATACAAAGAATAACTGAAATGTGGAGATTCTGTACACAGGAGCTCACAATTCAGAAGATGGGACAGAGATATAAACACATTAGCAGTCCACCTAATAGTGAACTCATGACACATTTTTGCCCTTATTTCTGTGTATGTCTGCATTTGCTAAGAAAATACATACCCCTCATTGTCAAGGCTCAAGTCTTAGCCTTCTCAATACCCCTAGCACCTAATCTGACCCATGATTACATGCTTGTTCAATACATGTTTGCAGAACAAACAAATGAATAAATGCATGCTTTGCCTTCAGAGCAAAGAGAGCTTACTTCACCTACAGAGGATGGGGTAGCTTCACCAAGGAGATCACATTTGAGCCGGCTTTTAAAGAATAAATTGAAATTCAACATGTGAAAAGGGCTGAAGTGTGAAAGAGCTTTCTGGGAAAAAGGAACCATGTAAAAATTCAATTACAAATTCTTTGAGGCTTAAAGTTCTAGTTTTAAATTCTCTTATAACAGCACACAGGAACTTGAAGGGGGCCTGAACATGAAAAGTTATCCTTAGACAACTGAATATCAGCAATGATTAATTTTGTTGGGCACTTAAACATGCTGGTACTGTACTAAATGCCTTACAGTATTAACTCATTTCATCTGCAAAACACTTCTATGAAGTAGTTATTCATTTTACGTAGGAACAGAGAGGTTCAGTGACTTGCTCAAGGTCACACAGCCAGGAACTAGCAGAGCCAGCTTTCAAACCTGGAAAGTCTGGGTTGAGAGCTGGAAACTTACAGGCTCTCTCACCTCTGTATTTATTCACTCTATCATTTGATAAATACTGACCACCGACTTTGTTCCAGGCACTGTTCTGGACACTAAAGCAGTGTTTACCATTGTGAAATTTGCATTCTGGTATGAGAAGAAAAACAATAAACTAAAAAAATAAGTAAATAATATAAAATATCAGATAATCGTGCTATGGAATAATAGGAAGGAGAGAAGGTGGGTTAGGGATGTCAGATAAGGAGAAATGTTCAATTTCAGCTACAGGGGTCTGGGAAGCCCTCTTTGAGAAGAAGATATTTGAGCAAAACTTGAAACAGGTGAGAGAGCGAGCTCTGTGGTTTATCTGGAGGAAGAGAAATTGAGATAAAGGTGCCGAGAGAAGACCGTGCCTGGCCTGTCGTGGAATCACAGGCCAACGTGGCCAAAGCTGAATAAGCGAAGAGAGAAGAGGCCCGATCGTGCAGTCTTCTGGGCACCGACTGATAATCGGTAGGGAAAACATCATTCCGTGGTTGACTTCGTTCACCCAGCCTTTTTCCCTAGCCTGAGCCAAGCAATGGAAGAGATTTTACAACTGGCCACACCACCCATTCTATTCTTTGGACCCACGGAAAGTGGAATCTGCTTTGTGGTTCTTACAGAACTATCCCATCTTCTTTGGATCCCTTTCCGCATACAACAAAATAGAACCATGCACAAAATTATTACTGACAGAAAAAGTCTCTGGACCCGTAGATAAGATTGCTGAGTTTAATAGACCAGAAGATTCGGGGCAGGGTAAGAAAGGAATGCTTGCTTTAAAATAAGTGTGCTGAGCTTGTAACAATTTTTTGATGACAATTTTCATGACTTTATCTTACCTGCTACCCAGTGCCTGTGGGTAGTAAGGTTTATTTAGTTAAAACAGCTTTGCTCCCCTCACGTATTTTACAAACAGCTTTTTTTCCCCACATATTTTCACATATTTTACATATTTATATTTTTCAAATAAATACCAATTTTTGGGTTCCTAAAATTAGATTATTTTATCTCTATTTCCAATTTATAATTTGATACCAGAGCCCCATTTTGGGTGAAAATATTCTCCAAGGAAAAACCCCATTCACTGTTCAAACAAAACCACAAAGAGTAAATGTGACAGGGAAACTGCATAACAAGATAAAAGCAGACATGAGTAAGTAACCAAGAAATTAATAATCTTAAAATCTATTATCTCAATAATTGTTATTTATAGGAAATCTGAAGTCATTGATTCAAAGAAATTTTTAATTATTTTTATTTAAGTAAAATTACATACAACAAAATCCACAGACCTTAAGTGTGTCATTCCATAAGTAAATGTAAGCATTTACATAACCAATGACCTTTAAGTACAGATAAAGAAAATGTCCACCTTCCTATAAAGTTTCTCCCACATCTTACTAATCAACCCCCCCAAACTCTAAGACAACGACTGTTCTGATTTCAAAATCTCACCATAGATTAGTTGTACCCTTGCTTAACTTTCACACAAATGGAATCATACAGTATGAACTCATTTGAGTCTTGCTTCTTTTCCTCAACATACTTAGATTCATTCGTAGTGTTTACTATCCTTAGTTCATCATGTTTATTGCAAAGTCATATTCCCTTGTATGAATTTGCCACAGTCTGTTTATTCACTCCTTTGTTGATGGACATTTGTTGATTGGGTCATTTCCAATTTTTTTAAGTATCTCTTTATTTATTTGTTTAAGAGAGACAGCACACACATAGGGGGAAGGGCAGAGAGAGAGAGAGAGGGAGAGAATCTCAAGCAGAGTCCCGACTAAGCACAGAGCCCTACCTGGGGCTTGATCCAAGGACACTGAGGTCATGAGCTCAGCCAAAACCAAGAGTCAGAAGTTCAACCAACTGAGCCACCCAGGTACCCCAAGGATAATTTCCAATATGAGGCTATGCTAAATAAAGCTGCTATGAACATTCTTGTAGAATTCTTTTGTGGGCAAATGTTTTCATTTCTCTTAAGTAAAAACACTGGAATGTAATTGCACAGCTATATTTATATATATATTTATGTACATTTCCCTTCATAGGAAAGTACCAGATAGCTTCTGCCACTCACACCACTTTCTACTCCCACCAGTAATGCAGGGGAGATCTAAGAGATCTAAATTCTACATATCTTCACCAATATCTGGTGTGTTGAGTTTTTGGTTGTTTTATTTGTTTGTTCTTTTGTTTGTTTCGGAAGGCCATTCTAGTCATTCTGAAAGGCTACCTTATTGTGGTTTTAATTTGCATTTCCCTGATAAATGATTCTAAGCCCAATTTCATGAGCTTACTGGCCATCTGCCGGTCTTCTTTTTGAAGGACCTGATCTAGTTAGTCTTTTGCCCCTATTTATAGGATTGCTTATCTTTTTTTATTGATTAAAAAAAAGTCCTTTACATCGTCTTGGTTACATCATTTGGCTGTATGTTTTTTTAAATAATTTATTTCAGTCTGTTGCATTCCTTTTCTATTCTTAATGGTGTTTTCTGATCATCAGAAGTTTTTAAGTTTGATGAAATCTATTTTAATCATTTAAAATTTTTTGTAGTTCGTGCTTTTTGCATTCTCTGTAAGAAGTCTTCACTGGTCCCAAGGTCACAGTGATATTCTAAGTTTTCTTCTAGGAATTTTATACTTCTATCTTTAAGTTTATACACCATCTCCAATTATTTGTATCCAGTATGACAAAGGGTCAAGATTCTCCATATACATATCCACTTTTTCCAGAAGCATTTGTTGCAAGTATTTTTCATTTCCTCACTGAACTGCAGTGGCATCTAAGTCAAAAATAAATTGACCATATATATGTATATTTATTTCTAGACCTTAGTCTGTTGAGATATTTTTCTTATGCCAGTAATATATTGTCTTGATCACTATAGTTTTATAGTAAGTGTTGAAATTAGGTAGTTTAATTCCTTTAACTTCGTTCTTTTTCAAAATTTTTCTGGCTCTTCTAGGCTCTTTTTACTTCCATACAAATGATAGAATTGACTGCTTTCTCAAAAAATCTATTGTAATTGTGATTGGAATTGTGTTGACCCTATCTACAGATCAATTTGGGCCAAAGGGACATTTCATGTCTCAATACTGAGTCTCCCTTCCATCAACAATGCATAATTCTCCTTTACTTAGGTTTCCTTTAATTACTGTCAGCATTGTTTTGAAGTTTTTGGTGTAGACATCTAGAACATCTTTTGCTAAATTTATGCCTATTTATGAATTTTGATGTTAAATGTTTCCTTCAATTTTAATTTTCAAAATTTTTGTTCCTGTAATATAGAAATACAAATCATTTTATCTATTGGCCTTGTGTCCTATGACTTTACAACTCCACTTATTAGTTCTAGTAGTTTTTCTGTTAGTTTCTAAAGATTATCTATACAAATACAGATGCTACAATAACATCTGCAGACAAAAACAATTTGACTTTTTTCTTTTCAATATTTATGTCTTTCATTACTTTTTATTTAACTCATTTTCATTTTATTTTCTTGCTCCTTTTTGTTTTACTGTTTTACTGTAGGAGCTAAGACTTCCAATATAATGTTAAATGGAACTTGTGAAACCGGACATCTGAAAGAATGGATTTTTTTTTTTTATTTGACAGACAGAGATCACAAGTAGGCAGAGAGGCAGGCAGAGAGAGGAAGAGGGGGAGAAGCAGGCTCCCCACTGAGCAGAGAGCCCGATGTGAGACTCAATCCCAGGACCCTTGGATCATGACCTGAGCCGAAGGCAGCAGCTTAACCCACTGAGCCACCCAGGTGCCCCAAGAGTGGACATTCTTGCCTTGATCCTCATCTCAGGGTAGACCTGTTCAATTTCTCATCATTTAATGTTGAAATTTGCTGCAGGGTTTCTTTTTTTTTTTCTTTTTTTTTTCTTTATTTCTATCTTTTGAAGGTACTGTTCATCACACTGAGGAAGTTTTCTTCCATTCTTTTTGCATTTTTTTCTAGTGTGAATATGTTGAAAATGAAGTCTCTCAAATTCCATTCATCTAAAAATGACTTATTATTTCAGTACAATTTTTAAAGGATATTTTTGCTACATATTGAATCTAGTGCTGACAGGTTACTTTGTTTTCTGAACTTTAAAGGTATTTCATTATCTTCTGACCTCCATTCTTTCTGATGAGAAATCACTCATCATTTTCTCCATTGTTCCCCATCATGTAATGCCCGTCCTTCCATCCTTCCTTCCTTCCTTCCTTCCTTCCTTCTTTCCATTCTCCCTTCTCTGCTTGTTCCCTTCCTTCCTCCTCTCCTTCTTCCCTTCCTTCCTTCCTCCCTCCCTCCCCCCGCTTTCTTCAAGATTTTCTCTTTATCACTGGTTTCCAGCAAGTTTTTTATACATCTAAGTGTAGATTTTTTTGGTGGGGTTGTATTTACCATGCTTGAGTTTGGTCTATAAATAGATGGTTTTCACCTAGTTGAGAAATTTGGGACCATTAATTCTTCAAATGGCTTTTCTGCCCCATTCTCTTAAGTCATTCTCTTAGTTCAGTGTGTCTTATGCTATTAGCTATTTTCCCACAGATCACATCCCTGCCCATCTTTTCTTCTCTATATTCTTTTTTTTTTTTTTTTTTTTTTAAAGATTTTATTTATTTATTTGACAGACAGAGATCACAAGTAGGCAGAGAGGCAGGCAGAGAGAGAGAGGGAAGCAAGCTCCCTGCTGAGCAGAGAGCCCGATGCGGGACTCGATCCCAGGACCCTGAGATCATGACCTGAGCCGAAGGCAGCGGCTTAACCCACTGAGCCACCCAGGCGCCCTTCTTCTCTATATTCTTAAGCTGAAGCAATTTCCATCGATGTTCCTTGAAGTTTACTGACTCTTCTACATTGTCCAATATACTGTTCCACCCACTTAGTGAAGTTTTTATTTCATGTATTTTATTTTTCAGTGCTAAAATTTCATTGGTTCTTTCTATTTTCATTTCATGTGAGATTCCTTTTCTATCCATTCATTTGACCACTTTGTCCTTTAAATCCCTGAACACATTTCTGATAGCTTTTATAAAATCTTTGTCATTAATTCCAACATCCTGACTATTTTAGGGTTTGTTTCTGTTGATGTCTATTGTGGATTATAGTTTGTTGCTTCTTCACACATTTAATATTTTTACATGTTGGATAATTTGAATAATACATTTTAAGGAGTTTGTCTCCCTTTAAAGTATGTGGAGTATAATTGTGGCAGTTATATAATTTACTGGCAGATTCTCTCAATCCAGTCAGACTTGGTTTTAGGCTTTGTCAATGTATTCTCCAATTGAGGATGCAGCCCTTACTCTAAGCTGTGGTCCTAATCCCTAAAGCATGGCCTTTGGAGCTTTCAACTGAATTCAATTGAAACCTTTTGGAGGTTTCAACTGACATTCAGCTGAATGTCCTGAGACTTTGGCTGGGCAGGAACTTCAGTATCTTCCAGCACTGCATGAACTATGAGCTCCATTCAGTTTTCTGACCCACTAGCCTCACTTTGCCAGACTTTACAGATTCTTACCCTATACACGTATAACAAAACTCGGCAAAGAACCTAAGCAGAATATACCTACAGACTTCTGGGGCTCAACCCTTCTAGCATCCTCCTCTCTGGGACACTGGCCTGCATATTCCAGCCACCTTAGCAGACATGAACTCTGATCTTTGCCCTCCTAGAGCAAGACTCATACTCTCCGCTTGGACTTCACCTCCCTGAACCAGAATCTGAAAGGTGCCACCAACCAGAAAGTTGGGTTAAACATTAAACTTACTTTTTATCTTTTCTTCCAAGAATCATAGCCTTGTGCTATTTCCAATGCCTAAAGAAACTATATCTTCATAGATTTTGTTCAGTTTTACAATAATTTACAGTATGAGGTTAACTCAAATACAAGTTACTCTATCATATCCAGAAAAAGAAGACCGATATACTAATAACTCATCAATTTATAATTTTCTGCCAGAGTTAATTCCTTCAGCCTCAGTTTCATCATCTCATAAAATTATGGGTTGCCTCTAAAAAGTCTACCTGCTCCAGATCTTAAGATTCAGCAATGTCTTGCTTCAGAAGTTAGAGAATATCTCAGGTCACCCTCATTCCTTACACATGTGCAAATGGATTTAATTAGTGCCAGCATTTGGACTGCCACTTTGACCTTTGCCAGTCAACACTGGTGTGGTGTGATTTCTTCCAAAAGCCGAAAAAAGATAAATCATTTTCTTAAAGGCATTAGAGTCAGCAACTCTCTTATAAATCTCCTACATCATTGTGCTAGGGTAGAAATAAAAATGGTCCCAACTTTTCCCATTTAAAATGAAAAGTTGGCACCAATTTAATAGAGAATTGTATAGGCTAATGACTAGAATATTGGGAATGTGCCTGGAATTTCTTGAGTGAAAAGGCCCCAGAAATATAAAAGAGAATTTTCCATACTCAAGAACTGTAATACTTCACATATGTGCCATGGGGTAGAATGACGAGGAAAAGGTGGGAAATGGTTAATAATCTGGCATACTTTCAATTGTTCCAAGAAAACACACAAACACACACACACACCATTTTACATCTTTCATGAAATGATAGAATAAACTTACTAGTCTTACAAAAGACCAGGATTTATAAGCTACCTAACAAATATCCGTTTCCCCAATTTCCCTTTTTTCTTCCTTTCCTTATAGACACGGATAGTTACACATAAAAGTATATTTAGAGGGTTTTAAGGCAAAAATAATTTTGTGCCTCTAAAGCCCTTTATTTAAAAGCTTTAAACTTTCTTTTGTCTAAGTGCCCTTGAAGGTTGTCTTGATAAACATTATGTGTGGAAAACACAATTTTTTCTTGCATTAAGCATTTTTAATAAAATATTTTTAAACTTCATGTAGTCATTTCAGATGATCTAAAAGAACCCCAGAGACAATGAAAGAAGAGCACATCTGTTATCCTCTCTGTTAATATAAGTGTCTGATTGTTTCATGTCCCACCAGGCATATTCCCACATAAAACATGACAGGGAGAATGAGTAGTAATGACTGGAGCGCAATGACTGGATTTGTGAACATCCCACACAATGACCATCAGTCCACTTACGAGATGATGTGCGAACAATACCAAAAATGAGCAATGGCAACCATTGTACCACACATGACTATTAAAAAACACGGAGGGATATGGGAACATTGAATGCTTGTTGGAGACGAGGCATTTACTATCTCAGCTCCTAGGACTCCCAAGGCCTCAGATCCCATTTTACAGTACATTTTTCTCTTTCTCTGTCTACAGGATGAGAATACCAATTTCAGGGCAACTCTTGACCTTGTGAGAGAACTTACAGGTGTGCAGTTTTTTGAGATGATGACATTTTGTGGCTGATTTTACATATCCGGTAAGGCCACATTTGCCCCTTTTTGTATACAAGTATTTGCTCATGTTGCACAACAATGGGGAACCACAGAAGTGACCATATAAATGGAAAGCATGCAAGTCATTTTAATAACCAATGGGGAAAGTCATGATTGCTCTATGACCTCTAAAAATTTGTCAAAACAACAAATCATCTCTTACTATCCATTATAAATAGAGAGAAATGAAAATGATAGAAAAAATACTGTTTTATATAGTCTAATTTAAACCATTTCATTGAAATGTAAGTTTCTATTTTTATAGAAACCCTCTTCTTATGGTGTAACAGGATAAGGAGCATTTATCTTTTCTGTCTTACTGGATTGCATACACTTTCCTAAGATAGGGTCAGCTTTTAATATTTAGTTCTTTGTGATTTAACCATCATGTAGTATCTTCAAGAGTACTTTAATAGAAGTTTTTGGTTTGGGGGTTTGGGGTTTTTTGTCAGTGTCACTTCCTCTGGGACACCTTCATTTTTTTCTTCATAACCACTTTCCAATTTCACTTCCAGAGTCATTATTTCTTGTTTCTTTGCTGCGCTTTCATCTTTGTTGGCCAGTTCCCTGTTTCAGTGATGTATACATGTAAAATGTCACATGGATTCATCACTTAGAAGACAAAGCACACCACCACTATTCACTTTGCTGTCTGTGCACAAACTGAATAATCAGTGCATGCGCTGAACAATTTGATGTGATTGATTACTGATCATGATGTGCATCTGCTTTTAACATCATGATTTGGGAACTGAATGAATAGCAGTGACATTTGTACATTAGACTAGCACCCAAGGTTAATACACTGTGGGTAACTGAAATTTCAACTATTTTGTCAAGGGACGAGTGGTACTTTAAACTATACTGTGATAACTGAAATGCATGCATATCTGAACCATGCACAGTGAGGACTGCCTGTATTGGGAGAATTGGTTTGCCCATTGATTTGAATTGGCTTAAATTTAGTCATTGGGTATTTTCTTTGTGTTTTAATGGATTTTATTAAACTTTTAAGCAAAGGGCTTATTGTTCTCTTCAGAATGTAGAGGAAATAAATCTCAGACAAAACACAGTTACAGGGGCACCTGGGTGGCTCAGTGGGTTAAAGCCTCTGCCTTCGGCTCAGGTCCTGATCCCAGGGTCCTGGGATCGAGCCCCACATCGGGTTTTCTGCTCGACGGGGAGCATGCTTCCCTTCCTCTCTCTCTGCCTGCCTCTCTGCCTACCTGTGATCTCTGTCAAATAAATAAATAAAATCTTTAAAAAAAATTTAAAAAAAAACACAGTTACATAAGAGATAGAAATATTGTACTTTTTATAAAACTTAATTTCTATCTAAACCCTGTTTCACCAAGTGGCAAAATTTAATATCAGGCAATATAGAATTCCCTTTAAAGTGTCTGTCTAGAGTGTACCTGGGTGGCTCTGTCGGTTGAGCAACTGCCTTTGGCTCAGGTCATGATCCTAAGGTCCTGGGATCAAGTCTTGAATCAGGCTTCCTGCTCAGCGGAGAGCCTGCTTCTCTCTCTCCCACACCCTCTGCTTGTCCCCTTTCTCTCTCTCTCTCTCTCTCTCTCTCTCTCTCCCTCTCTGTCAAATAAATAAATTAAAAATCTAAAATAAAATTAGAATAAAATAAAGTACCTGTCTGGAGCTTGTGCCTGAATTCAAGAGGCTGCCATAATGCCAGAATGTGGTGGGATATTAGAGTAAATGAATTTCTGATCTCCAGTCATCAGCTTTTCTCCATACCAACATACGCTGAGCTACCATCTTCTTGCCAGAACCTCGCTCTCATAGAGCCACAATGCCTTCCCCTCCCTATCTTGATTACATAGATCTTTAGGTGCCTTGGTTCTTTCTGAACATCTAGCAGGTTTCTGTAATCTAGAAAAACATTCTGTGGATCTACAAGCTAGGCTAGGATGCTCAGGGTCTCTTCAGGGATCTCAAATTCAGACATCCTACTCGTAAGATGCTCTGTTTTCTCCCTATTAATGAAAATAAAAACAAAACAGAGTCTTGTTCGCTTTCTGAACCCTTCCCAAAAGAGGACACAGGCTTCTTCGTGGTTTTCCAAACCAATCTGGTTATTCTTCCAACGCTCCCAACTCTGTACTGGGACTCAATCCAAAAATTCTCTTCTCAAGACTCACAAACAAACATCCCTTTAGCTTTGGCCTGATTACCTTCCCTTTTATACACACATAGTCCCTCCCCTACCAGCAAACCTTACAAGAGTGGGTAGATTCTGACTACCATGTCTAGCCTGAGGGGTTCTACTACAATGACACCCTCTCAAGGAGCAGATGCTTCAAGAATGCAGCCAGAGTGGGGGAAGGGCCATGGGATAAAAAGAAATAGGGGGGAAAGTGGGCTAATGTATTATTAAATTTTATTCTATAGCCAAAGAAAAAGAAACACAGAGTGGTGTGATGGTTATGAACTTAAGCAAAGGTCTGACTGCTCCCTGAGACTAAATCCAGGCTTTCCCCCATATATACTACTTTATTTCTTTGAGCCTCGGTTTCATCATCTGTAACACTGAGATAATAATAGTATAGACCTCGAGATTTTTGTGGAAATTAAACTTTCTCATAAAAAAGCATTTAGCCTAGTGCCTGGCAGATAGCAACTGTTCAGTAAGTGTTAGCCCTTGTTACTAAGGGAGACGGCCACCTGTGGATGATGGAAACTCAAATTATTGAGGCTACATATCCCCCCCAGATTCCCTTAGAATTATGCCATTTATGTGCCACTGTTGTGATTACCACAGGTTTGCAAAAGACAGTTGTCCTACAATTCTGTTTTAAACTAAAGAACTAAACTTTATTTAAAATTTTCTTTACACAAAATTTAAAAAGGAGATTTGCTGTTTTTTAAGAAGGATTCTGCAATTATACATTGTATGCATCCTATGGTCTGGCATGGAGGAATAAATTGTATGAATTTCAGTAAAAAGCATTTTCTTTATCATCAACAGAGTCAAACACTTAGAAGCCTGCCAGCAGGGCCAATAATGCTAAATCCTATTAGCTAATCCATGCCATTAATTCCTATGAACTAACAGATTGAGAGTAAAGAGTCAAGAATCACAAAATTCACATTTTTCCCTCTTTTACT
This sequence comes from Enhydra lutris kenyoni, assembly GCF_002288905.1. Classification (NCBI taxonomy): domain Eukaryota; kingdom Metazoa; phylum Chordata; class Mammalia; order Carnivora; family Mustelidae; genus Enhydra; species Enhydra lutris. The sequence continues at coordinate 17,878,317 of NW_019154103.1, forward strand.
TTGATGATTAATATGTCTGTGGCTCTGGGAAACACTCCTAACTGTCACTGCCTTCCAACTTTTCCACTTTGTGTCTGGAACTGCTTCCCAGAACTCTGTGTGTGTGTGTGTGTGTGTACATGTGTACGTGTACACAAAGATTGAGGGAAGGAGAAATAAATAGTTTTGAAGTGATCGACTAGGATATAATTTATTGAAGCATTAAACATAGTAATGACAGCTTTCCTTAGTTTTCCTTACAAGTGCCACGCATTTGGATACAAAACAAAATCAAGAAAATAAATAAATGATCAGCATCTCCTCAGCAATTACACCCATTGAGAAAAGTAACACCTGTTAAAAAGCTGAACACAGAGATAACACAAATAAAGAGGCACTAAGAAGGGTTAAGCCCACCAACTAAATCACACACTCAAATCTCTCCTGGTCTGGGAAGAACCATCCTCTCAGCTCCTGCCTATTATTTCCAACTTTGTTTCTCTACCAGCTTGACCTCGCTCCCCCTTCTGATGGTGGCATCTCAATTTTGCCTTCGGGAACAACCGCTCCCCAAAGGCATGAAGTCTTTCGTGAAGAAAGCACCTCCCTCCATCTTTAGCTAAAAACACTCAGACTCCCTGTTGCATGGGAATTTAGTCTTGAGCAGGATAGTGTCCCAGAGAGCTTTTCGCGCCTTCTGCCATGCGAGCACACAGCAAGAAAACGGCTGTCTATCGACCAAGAAACCAGCTCTCATCAGACACCAAATCTGCCAATCTTGGACTTCCCAGCCTCCAGAACTGTGAGAAATAAATGTTTGTTATTTAAACCAGGCAGTCTATGATATTTTTGCTATAGCAGGCCGAGACAGCAATACAAAAAGTTCTTAACCTAATATTGTGCTTTCTTACCAAAAACACTTGGCTTTTTCCTCCACATTAAAACAAACAAAAATAATAACAACAACAGAAGACACCACTTGTCTAGAGATTCGTGGCTAGTAACAACTTGGTCAACCATCTTGGTCTGAGGACTTGGCACAACAGTTTTAGCCCATATTCTCACATGAAGAAAAGGCGGGATTGAGAGTCCTTGAGTCTTGTCTTAGCTTCCTAGACAGATATCCCTCTGTGCCTCCTTGGCACTGACACGCTTCTTTATTTCTTTCACATAACTTGACTACCAGCAGTTCCCTTTCAGTTGGCCAAAGAACACTGTGAGGCGATCTTCCACCAATCCCCTGTAAGCAGCCTGGTACACTGTGAAAAAACAGGACCAGCTTCTCTTTCAAACAGCAAGAGGAGCTCTGGACAATATTTTTTTTTAATCCTTTATTCCAGAGCCTTTGAAGCTGTAAGATTTACTCCTTTTCCCATAAGACTTTTAAAGGGGTATATCTTTTTTCCAAACTCTAAACAAATTTGAACCAAGCAGTTTTGTTTTGTTTTGTTTTTAAAGAGAGTTACACAGCAGTTTTTTCACATTTTCCAAAGTTACTGCCTTTGGTAACTAACTCTGATATTTAGTAATTCCCACCTTGGTTACTTTGTTTAATATGAAGGACAGTGTAGGCCAGTTTTAACTAACTTTTAAAACTACAACAGCTCCCCAACCCTGCTGGTGAGAAGTGAGACGCCATACCAACATGCTTTTTTCCTGACATGCATAATACTACTCCTTTTAATGCAGACCTCAGCCCCTCATTCAGAATTGTTCCCTAGTGCAAATGACCATTCTTACACCAATCTGGAATTCAGCAATCAAATTCTATATTAGAAACCCCTATATACTTCCCATTATTTTAGGCACTCTTTTGCCTGTAATAATAATAGAAGGTTGTTTGCTTGTAACATTGTCATGATCCCACCAAATTTCAGACTGGTATATATTATTTCCCTAGGCAGACCACAACTTTCTCTTTCTCTGAGCTCAGAACCCCCTTGGATCACCAGCTTTTTCAGTGTCTTTCATTTTTTTGTCAAAGAAACAAAAAGACACAGAAATGGTGAAGGCAAAAAAAAAAAATAGTAATAATAATAGTGAATAATGAACCACAAAAGAAAGGAACCACAATGCAGAAGAGCTGACTCGAACCCACTTGCTGTCCAAAGATATCATGAATTATAATGACCCAAGTGTTTATTCTGAGACTCACATTTAGCTATGTGATCACTTATTTCCTCATCCCTTTTGACTGATTTCAGTTACTCCCCACTTTTTGGATACAGAAAGCCATGTATCTGAGATGGGTAGGAGTCACAAAGAGGATAGGAAGTCCACAGTCTTGTTACTCAAAGTGGATCCAGGACCAAAAGCATCAGTATCACCTGAGACTTTTAGAAATGCAGAAACTCGGGCTCCCTCTCAGACCTACTAAATCAGAATCTACATTCCAACAAGATCCGCTGGCTAATTCCTCCACACATGAAAGCTTGAAAAGCTCTGGTCGATAGTATTTGATCATTTGAAAGAGTTTCAAAGCTACCTGGAGTTCCTGGTTGTAATTTCTAGAATATGAGAGAATTTATAATGCATGTGCACGTCTTCCTTGCGGTGGAGCACGAAGCCCTTCTGATTTGTGACTGAAATAAGAAGACATCTTATAAGACCTGTCTCTACTGATATGAATTGCCCCACAGTGAAATTTTTCAACCATATATGCATCCACTGAAAGAAAAGAATTTATGTGCATATCAAATTTAAAATAGTTACATTTATTTTAATAACACTTAACATGAACATGAATTATGCAACCACATTAAGGAAAGAATAAGAAAAATAAAACCAGTTCCTATAAAATAACTTTGTCCCCCAAATGTGCCCAAAACAAAATCTTGGCCCAACATGACTTTTCTTTGTCTCTTTTCCAAAATACTCCATTAAATAGATTTAACTTTGTCTTTCAGGCAAACTGCCCTTGCCAAAGAACGATTCTGTGATATACTTAAATCCATATGGCTCATTCCATTATAAAATGACCATGAAAAATGAAGGGAAAGAGCACAGATTTCTTCTAAAGAATTTATTTGAGGTGACAAAATAGACTACAATGAGGCTATTGCAAGGGTTAAACTTACATTCTGTGTCCTCCAAAAATCTAATGAAATTTGGGCCTTCTGGGAAGGATGGAGAAAATTTTATAGAAAATGAAGACTCTAAGGAAAACAATCTCCACAGGTAGTTCAAAACGAATGAGAACCTATCTATAGCATTGAGGATTTAGGTTAAAAATATGGAAAAGTTTCCTGACAATTAAGATTATTAAATGCATAAATTATCATTATATGGGAAGTTAAGAGGACACAATCTTAATAGAACTTGTTTCCTTGAAATCATGGAGTTGATTTATTCTCATTGAGGCTCTTGTTCTAATAATAATAATTTGATGTTGCTTTGATTACTATTATTATTATTATTATTACTATTACATCAAAGCCAGTTGAGCACTAACAACACAACAGGCATGGGGCTTTGTATTTTACATATGCATTGTAGGTGCTACCTTTTTTTTTTTTTTTTTTGCTTTTATAAAATATTTTCTTGTTGAAGTATAACTGCCACATAAAACATGTATTAGTTTCAGTCATACAACTGTAGATGCTATTATTGTACTCATTTTACAGCTAAAAAGAACTAAATGTTTCCGGTTAAATGACTTACCCAAGGTCACAAAGGCAATGTGTGGTAGGACCAGGATTCCTACCCAGGCAGCTTCCCTCCCGAGTCAGCACCCTGAAGCACTCTACAATACTACTCTACCTTTTGATACCCGTACATCATGACAAGTCAGACTGGGACCCCAGAGTTGGGTTAACTTTGTTGGTTTGCTCCGACAAATGGGCTTAAAGGGAAACTGTAATCACTATTGGGAAAGGCACCAAGGAATATTAAGACAACATCCAGTTAACCAGGTGGTAACAGTATCAAATTTGTTCCCTGTCTGTTCAATTGTCGTCAGTCACCAGGCAGTGCCTACCAAGCTGAATGCTGATCTAGGCTTCCTTTGGATTTCGTATGCCATCTACATGGCCCTCACTGTGTATCAACCCCCAGAAACAAAGCACTTCTGAAGACACTCTGACCCTCACTTTCCATTGTACTAACCAACCATGATCTGCCAACGTGTACATGCACAACTAGAACAAACACATTCTCTCTCTCTTAATTACACACAAATTAAGTCACACAAATTTTCTTCAGAAGGTGGCTTCAAAGAGCCTGGAACTGAATCAATACCATCATCATATAAATACAGTGGATGTAATGTTTCTAGTATCTAACTAGATCATATAAGATTATATATGGAAGGCCCAGCCATAGAGCAGTACATCAGAGGTACTCAGCAAATGTCAGTTCTTTCCTTTGCCCCCTTCTTCATCACATGGCTCTCGCATATTTTATTTTACTTCTCAAATGGAGAATGGGAAGGCATGATCCATTTAGAAAAAGCCATGTGGTAACCCATGGTGAAGGAAACAGATTGGCGTTAGGAATGATAGGACAAGAATGGAGATATTTGTAAGGTGTCTCCACTTTATAAAAGGCGCTCACTTCCACAAGAGAAAAGGAAGGTGAGTATACATCCAGACTTAATACAAGACAGCAGAAAAGATCAGATTGCTGCGCAAAATTTTGACATCTATTATAAAACCACCTTGTGCAGGAAGAAGTCAAGGATTGTTTGAAAACACTGAATGCCTGAACTTTACTGAACTATTACTAAACTGACCAAAAGCCATGAAAATACCAACGGACCAAAAGCCACGAAAATGACCTGAGTGTTCACAGGAAGGTCCAAATAGGCTGATTAAAGACAGTTCAGATAATATTTCACTTTTGTCAGAAGGTACATGATTCGTCCTTAGAGGTTTCAAAATGGATCCCTTGGTTACAGGTTACCAATCTATGTACAAAACTTTAAATTATATTTATCTTATAAAAGTCTTACTGTGATAAGTGAGACACCCCGTTTTTCTCAGTGACCCATACTAGAACCAAGTCTAATATCTGTGCCTCTAAGCTCTAGTAAATCAGAAGGCAAACAGTCTAAAAAGAATGAGAAGTTCTCTCTAGCAATGTTGTCTTTCACATTTTTAAAATTCATGTCCTCTTTTATCTGTATCAAAATCTCGTGCCTTCTTTTAAGGTTCTTTAAGATTCAGAACAAAATGAATATTGTTATTCTCATTGAGTCAAAGCAGTGGAACAAAGTGATGCTTTGTTTTCAAACCCCGTGGTCCCCTGCCTCCATTACAATATTGGAGGTGGCAGTGAAGGGGAACGACGTGTCTCCGCTCACTTCTGCTTGAAGATTCATTGCTCTCATCCTCATCTTCAAATACTGCTGGTTTTTACATAAGACAAATATTCTCACTGACTAAATCTCAAAGTTACAATCTGGCTCACTTTCACTGAATACCTGTGGTCTTAAAAGAAGCCTAATTAAAGTATTAAGAGAAATATGTAAACTCTGAAATAATTAAATCTTAGCGACAGCACATGCAACCTTTGCAAGGTATCTGTTAATCATTCTAACTCTTGAGAAGGTTTTCTAACATCACCCATATTTTACATGTTGCTGGAACATTTTATAAGTCATCATCTCCTGTCACTATCTGGACTTAGGCATCCCCCCGCCCCACTCTGGGATCACACTCAACACATTCATGCCTCTTGTGAGCTACCATCATTTGTTTACATTCAACGAGAAGGCAGTATGGAATCCTGGAAGGTTCCAAAGGCCTTTGACAGATACGCACGTTCAGATCTTGAATGTGGGCTGACTATCCAGGTGATCTTGAGCACCTTCCTTATGTCTCTAAGCCTCAATTTTCACATCTGCAAAATGAGTTTAATAATTTCCATCTCTCAGGGCTATTGTGAGAATTAAGATATATATTTTTAACCCCCCCCCTTGCATAGTACCTGGCACAGAGCAGGTACTTACCATAATTTTTTTAGTTACCTATCAAGCTTATGGAAAAAAAATTTGTTATTAGCATTATGATTTTTAGTACTCAATGATATTGAATATTCCTTTAAGAAAAAGAACTGAGTTTGGGTTTTTAAAATGAAAAGTACTATGTGTCTAGATTTAATGAAATTTGATCTTTACTATCATAATAGTGATCATTTTGAATGAAATTGAAATATTGTTACCTAGGCAATACCCAAAAGCTAATTCCCCAAGACAGAATGAAAAGAGATGCAAAAATTACTTCAATAATTACCAATTTGTTTCCAAATGCTAGTTTTCTTGTCACATTATATAAATTAACCATAGTGTACCTGCCACCAGTATATCAAATTTTTGCATTTTCTAATACACCAACTAAAAGTAATTTTAAACAGTTCTCTGCAATTATTAAGACACCACCAGCTTCAGAAACTCGGATCTTTTTCATTTTAGCTCCTCCGCTCACACATGGTGTGGTCTCTCATTGGTAGTGGTAGAGAACCTAATTCTCCTAGCATGGATTCTTTCCTTCTTCCCCTCACCCACAGGCAACATGCTCTGCTCACGGGCAAGGCAGGAAATGCCCACTGAAGGGATCAGGGTCCTGCAATTCCTCTTCACCACATCATAAAGTAGTAGAAACACACAAAGCATTACAAAGCAGAATCTGTTTTAACCAGGGAGAAAAATTTAAGTGACAATTTCTTATCAAACCTGATTAAGCCTATGCATACATATTGCCAAATGTCCGTGAGAAAAATGACAAATTTGATCATCGTAATAGTTTACAAATAGGAAATTAACCATCGTATGGACAAAAAAAAAAAAATCACTCTACTCCATGCTAAGAGATAATATCATATGGGTAAAGTATTCTAACATTTGATTAAATACAATGGAGAAGTAAATAGCAGCAGCTTCCCTTAGGAGTTAGAGTCTGACATATGTGAAAGTTCCTGGCATAGTACCTACCCAACATAACTGTCTAGTGGAGAATATTTGAATACCAGCCCAAAATATCTTCAACCTGCTAATTGATGTCTGATATTAATTTGATTAATCTTAGAGCTACCTAAATAGTTTCTTTAATATTCTGGTAAGAACCTATCCATATTCTTATGCTCTGAAAAGAAAAGAACTCTCAGAATAGGAACATAATGAAGTTTTCACATTTTAGTATAAACCAGTAACAGATATGCAATTTCTTATGAATGTTCATGGAACAAGAAATGTGCTGGATGCTTTGAACTCGCTCTCAGCTCAGTGATGCATCCAAAATAAAAATCTAAGTATAAAAAGCACTAAAAAATAATGGTAGCTTTTACTGTAGGTCTGGAGTTAGTAGCATAGGAGAATTGCATTGCATAATATGCAACAGACCTACTTCCTTAAAAATCTTCTTAACATTCCCTAGTTACTCATAAAGGCAGCCTTTCTCTCTACCAATTCCCCCAAACTACTCCCCAGTCTTGCCCTTGTGCTAATTTTCTTCACCTCTCCTTTTCGCTCCCCTCTTTTATACCTCTGAGAAGAGAAGAAAAAGGAAAAATTGCAAAACCGTTCTGAGCTTCCTTGTCTGAAATCCTTAGAGCTTAGATACATTCTAAACTCAGAACTCTTCAGATGTTAAGGTTGGTATAATGCATATAATGCATTTTATATTAAGGGAATGGAGAAGTACCCTAAAATCAAACACATTGATACTTTGACACTGAAATACATGAATATTCACATTAAGTGAGATAAATAAGTATCATACATAAAACTGTTCAAACTCAGGGCAAGTTTTGGACCAAATAGATTTGCCAGAAAAAAAGAGAGCTTTTTGTTTTCAGAGCTTTAGTGATGCCAAAATTCTAACTCTTTATACTATGTCATCTGAGAATTTAACTGACAGGGGAAAAAAATCCTAAAATTTGCATGGAACCACAAAAGACCTTGAGTAGCCAAAGTAACACTGGAAAGGACAAAGCTAGAGGCATCATGTGTCCCGATTTCAAACTATAATACAAAGCAATAGTAATCAGAACAGTATGGTACTGGCATTAAAAAAAATTTTTTTAAAGGTATGCCTGGCCTCCTTGTAGAGGCCTTGTAATGCTTTCTCTTGAGAGCAAAGGGGAGCTAACTTTTTTAAAAGATTTTTATTTATTTGACAGAGAGAGAGAGAGAGAGAGCAAGAGAGGGAGAAGCAGTCTTCCCACTGAGCAGGAAGCCCAATGCAGGCCTTGATTTCAGGACCCTGGGAACAGATACAGATAGATGGGATAGACTCAAGAGCCCAGAAATAAATCCATACATGTATGGTCAAGTAACATTGGACAAGAGAGCCAAGAATATTCAATGGAGAAAAGTGTGTCTTCAGTGATGGTGCTGGGAAAATTGGATATTCATATGAAAAACAATGAAACTAGACTCCTATCTTATACCATTCATAAAGAACTCAAAATGGATTAAAGACTTAAATACAAGACCCAAACCATAATACTCCTAAAAGAAAACAGGAAAAAAATCTTCTCGATGTTGGTCTTGGCAATAATTTTTTTGGATCGGACACCTACAACACAAGCAACAGAATCAAAAATAAGTAAGTCAGACTATATCAAACTAAATAGCTTCTGCAATGCAAAAAAAAAGAAATCAACAAAATGAACTGGCAACCTAGAGAATGCAAGAAGGTACATGCAAACCACACATCTGATAAGGGGCTTGTATCTAAAATAATTAAGGAACTCATACAACTGAATAGCAAAAACAAAACAAATGATCCAATTTAAAAATGAGCAGAGGATTGTAACATTTTTCCAAAGAAGATATGCAGATGCCAGCACGTACATGAAAAGATGCTCATCACTCACTAAGCATCAGGAAAATGCAACTTAAAACCACAATGAGATATCACCTCACACCTCTGAGAATGACTTTCATCAAAAAGATAAGAGATAATGAGTATTAGCGAGGATGTGGAGAAAAGGGAACCCTTGTACATTGTTGGGGGGAACGTAAGTTGATGCAGCCACTATGAAATACAGTGTGGAGATTCCTCAAAAAATTAAAAGTAGAACTACCATAAGATCCAGCAATTCCACTTCTGGGTATGTATTCAAAGGAAATGAAATCACTATCCCAAAGAAATATCTGTACCCTAACATTCATTGCAGCTTTACTTACAGTAGCTAAGACATGGAAACAATCTAAGTGTGTATCAAGAGATAGATAAATAAAATGTGTAATATATTGATATATATATATGTCAGAAAGAAAATGTGTAATATATATGATGATATTTCATCCATATATATATATGATGAAATATCATTCAGCCATTTAAAAAAAAAAAGAAGAAAATCTTGCCATTTTTAACCATTGGATGGACCTTGAGGGCATTATTCCAAGTGAATTAAGTCAAAGACAAATACTGTATGATCTTACTTATTTATGGAATCCAAAAAAAAAGACCAAACTCTTGGAAACCAAGAACAGACTGGAGGTTGCCAGGGGTAGGGAATGAAGGGTGAGGGATCTGAGTGTAGATGATCAAAAGGTACAAACTTCAAGTTATAATATAAATAAATTCTGCGGATATAATGTATAGCATGGTGACACAGTTAACAATAATGTATTATATGTCTGAAAGTTGCTAGAAGTTCTATCTAAAAATTTCTATGACTATATGAACCGAAGGATATTAACTGAACTTGTTGGTAATGGAAACCATTTCACAATATACACATAAATTAAATCGTTATGTTGTACACCTTAAACTTATACAATTTAGATGTCAATTATATCTCAACATCTTAAACTATATGTTCAGAAGTTGCTAAAGATTCTTATCACAGGAAAGAATTTCTGCTACTTTATGAAGTGATGGATGTTAACTAGTTGGAAATGGTAACCATTTCACAATATACACATAAATTAAATTAAATCATTATTGTTGTACACCTTAAACTTATACAATGTTATATGTTGATTATATCTCAATAAAATTGGGGGAAACACCAAAATTTAAAAGAAGACTAACTTATATTTTTAATTCTTACAAAGGTAATAAAGATCATTGTACAGAATACATACAAATTAAGAAAAAGAAAATTAAGAACACCCATAATCACGCATACCCTTTGTAAATATTTTGGTATAGAGCTTTCCTGCCTTTATATGAGATGTTCTATCTGAAATCAGGCTTGAACCAGGTTATTTATTACTGGAAATCTTCTGAGGGAGTTGGAAGTCAAGAACTATCAGGGAGACAGGGCTCAGGACTCAGAGAATAAAGCTAGTAAGTAGTTCCTGCAGACTCCTGAGACATACCAATCTTCAACATCTGTCTACCAGAAGTTAGCTCTCACTTCAGCAAAGCCAGAATCCGATTCCTTCCTGTGTTTGCTCCACCCGTGTATCTGACTGACGTCCCCCCTTCCTCTGGTACCTGAAGTCAGAAAGCTGCCTCATCTATCATAGTCCTTTTTGTTTCCAAGCTCTCATACCTGTGCTCTTGCTCCTTGGCCATTCCTCCTTAACTCCCCCAGGTGACTGGTTGCTGGCAATCACCTAGTTTTGGACTACTTCCTCATTTGGACATCTGGAATTGGAGGCTCCCCTTGTCTCCTGGCTTCCAGCTCACTGCTTGCTCTTATCCTCTTCCTTTTGGCACTTCCACAGATAGTCCTAATACCTGGCTTTCAGAACTAGGACATTCCCATTCCAGCCTGCTGATCTCTCAGAACCAGAGTTTACCCAAAGTTTAACCCATCCTTGCACCTACCATGAATCCAGACTTTTATCCAGATCTGGATTTCATGGTCCCGATGCTCATTCAACATCCACAATCAACAGTTATCAATGTCCACAGACAGACACCAGTCTTTTCCATTTCTACCAATAGCCTGATTTGAAACAAAGGACTGAAGGCATTTCCAAACCCATATACCCTGTACAGTAATTTGTTCTTATTGAGAAGTGGCCTCTGTTGCCTCTCACCAAAGGGGAGGCCAGCCCACTGCAGCCCACTGCATCTTAATATTTGAGTTGCCAAGGAAAACACAATGCAGTCAGGCACCAGATGGAGCAACATTTTAGTCACATGAAGAAGAGACAGAGCAAGTTCATCTTCATCGCTCCCTCATGGCCATGGTTACTCCTGACAGCCACAGGGCCATTAGCCTGCACACACCTGTCTTGTGCCATAGAATGAAGGACCCTGTCCCCTCAGGGAAAAAGTACAGCCATAAGACACACATGCTAAGCAGAACAAAGGAATACATACTGAGTCTGAAACAGGGAAAGATTTGCCCACCCAAGGTGACCAGTTCAGTACAGGCTGTGAGGACTCTATCTCTTGGTAAGTAAGGGTCCCAGCCCACAGCCCATGCCCCTGAAGATGAGTGGGAGTCAGAAGACTACACACACAAAAAAAGGACTGTGTTTCCTCCCAGTTCCACTTTCAGATTTACTCCACTTAGAAATTGCTGTTGATGTAATGAACACTGAGTGTTATATGCAACTGATAAATCACTAAATTCTACCTCTGAAACTAACCCAAAAAAAGTATGATTTGCATTGTCTATAAATATGTTGCCATTCCTCTTCAAATAGTAATATAACTGTATCTCATTAAGTGTAATTTTTTATAAGATACCGATTTAAAGAATACTTTTTTTCTGAATTCGCTTTCAGCACCAACTCTGTGTGACATAGATTCTCTTAAAGTTACCTAAGGCCATACCTTTCCCCCTTCCTGAAAATAAACCACAAACTTGGCTTGAGACCATAACTCAAGTGTTTTAGGCTGTCATTTACAAGACAATAAACACCAAATGGAATAAATCTTAGTGAACAAATTAGAATGATTAGAAATAAAATGATTATATTAGAATCAAATCAATCAATTAAATTAGAATTACTGATTTGGAAAAGTAGCTATTAAAAAAATGTTCAAACCAGTGCCTTCCTTTAGAACCTGACTAAAATGTCTACAGCTTTTCCAGAGAGAACTTAAAGAACCAGTCCCTAAGCCCACACCATGATTATGTTCAGTATGATTGCTATAGCAATGAAGAACTCTTCTATCGGGCATTTCTAGCTAGAAGCAGCTAGGTGGCCAATGTGCATATAAATTGCCCTCCTCCATCTGAGACATGTTTCCATCCTGACAGCAAGAAAGCTAAGACTATGGGTTTCAATCCAAGTGGAGGAGGAGATGAGTCTTGAATTCCTTCACTGTCCAAATGTTCAGATTCATGTGTCTTCGGGATGTGTACCAAAGTTTTTAAGAAACTTGGAAAAGATCATCAAACTAGAAAGTACTTCATTTAAATTCACCTTTTGAAATCACTTCTTGTAACCTCACTAAATAGGAACATCTTCAGACCCGCTGAATACGAGCACATTTCATTAGGTAAGTACCAGGTTTGTTCAGGCTGTAACAGAATAAATGAATAGTATGATTTTACCAAGTTAGCACATTGCTTGTTAAAGCCTTCGTCCCTGAAACATCACCAGCAGTGTAACCATCTCCAGCCTCAAAGTGTTAGCAAGAAGCTAAAAACACAACTTTCTGAAACCAGTGAAGAATCAAGGATTTTTGAAAACTAGCAGATTAATTTGTCCTCAGGCACTACTGAATCAGGCTGCAGAAGGACCTCAAGGAATATGTTTATCACTGCAGCAGTGTTCTTTTTAAGACACACACCCCTGACCCAAGAGACAGGCAAAGCGGGACTCTAGAAAATCATATGGTCTTCCAGGCCAGGAAAGTGGCCCTTGTCCCATTAACTAACACCAAAAGCACCATATTCACCCACATAGTAGGAACTGATATACAAAAGAGGCTCTTTATGGGGTAAAGAGAGAGAGAGAGAGAGAGCTTTGCTTTTTTTTTTTTTTTTTCCACTTCAAATGTGTGGGATTTTATAGCACGGTGCTAGACCAGCTCAATACCTGATTGAAATAACCCAAGAGAAGGATCCAGAGGGAAGGCTGAATTCAGAATGCTCTGTGAGAGTACATCTGTTTTATATGAGACACACAATCTGTCTCATTCCAACCTGCATTTCTGGGTCACTTGAGACATTTAAACTGCACTTATAATTAACAGCTATTTTTAAACAGTGAAAAAATAGAGCACTGGTAAGGTACAAAAGCATTAAAATTGCCCCAGTTTCGCTTTTCAATAGGACACACCACTACAATATGCTTCAAGATCAAAGGGAGCTCAGAAAAAGAGAGAGCAAGAGAGAGAAAGAGAGAGACAGCCCGATCAGTGGGGATAAATTGTTCCCATTATGATGGTGTAAGAATAGGGTTCTTTCAATTGAAACAATTTAATAACCACATTCATTACATTGGTGTCCACTTGGTTTTATCTGAGCAGTTTTTGCATAACTGGGGAGCAAGTTCAATTGAGCTTATTCTCTAGAAATTAAGATGTGCAGGGTTTGACATTCAGAAATTAAGCACTAACAGTCGACCAAGCAGTTGTCTTGAGATTCCCTCTGGATGTGATGAGATCTGCCTACCACTAATTATATCAAATGCAAATGCATTCTCTAAAAGACCTGCCCCAAATTTTCATTAGCTCATTTTAAAGCATTTAAGGTTATATTAGGGTGATGATGGGAGAGCAGAGCCTCTTCTTTGGAATATGTTTACAGAATCACTTTGCAAAGCATCACTTGCATAGTGTAAGTATAGCACTGCCATCTGTAAACTTGTTTTTCCCTCAGCTATCAACAGAGGAGATCTTTCAGAGCACTTTCCTAATATTCTGTGAGATCAAGACAACCAAACAGAATCATGACAAATACTGGAAGTGCTGGTTTGATGAACAAGGGGATCACTGATTTAGGAGGAGGAAAAATGACTAATTTTCCAGGCTCCGCTTCAACTAGGGACAGCGATCTACTAGGAAAAGTGTTGGACTTTATGCCAACTAGCTTTCCCGAGAATGGTTACATTTGCCAGTTCTCAACCCCACTGTGGGGCATAATGTGTCATTTGAAGTGTCGTTTATCCTAAAGAGCTGTTTAGAAAGATAGAAAGACTGGAACCGCGGAGAGGCGTACAGAGGAAAACCCAAGGCTTACAGATTATGTATGAGATATACATAATCCATTCCTGTCTGCTACCCTCACTAGGAGCTAAATCGTGCACAGGAACATTTAAAAGACATCTCCCAGTGTACACTAAATCCTTCTTTGTTTTCCTCCGGCTGCCAAACAAGGGAGAGAAGAGAACTGTTGAAACATACATTGGGTGGCAACTTCATAATAGCCGCACTTCGTCTTTCCTTCTCTTTTCCAGAAGACAGAGCGTAAAAACTAAGACGTTACCCTTACCTCTACAAAAGCTTTTAAATAATGGCTTTTCCAGGAGCAACTGCACTTCTCTCACTAGACCATTTCCCCAGATGGGATGTGCAATATAAAACCACCATACATTGGCTTATTGAGGAAAGGAGATAGACTTGTACAAATCACTGGAAAGATAAATAAGCTATAGAGATCAATAAATAAAAGCCAGGCGGAAAAAAAATCAAACTCCGGCATTCCAGACCAATTAAGATGTTATTTACTGCCCATGTGATTGTAACTTCGATGCTCTCCTTCCTTGTTTTTACACCATAGGCATTCGTTTTGCTGAGAGAAAGATATATAACTGATGTGTAAATAGAAAATGATATAGATAGATTTTATGTCCCATAAAACTGTTAATCTGTGCTCCACATTAAATATAAAGTACATTTTTTATTTAGACGCTGCACTGGTATAATTAAAATAAAGTATGCTAGCTTTATTTTTTCAGTAAGTCATTTCCAACCATAGAGATCAAATAACAGTGCAACAGCAGCATGAAATGTGGTTATAATAGCCTGAGACCACATTTCCTGAAACTAAAACATGGGAGATAATAGTGTGAAGGTACAAATTAAATGCAAATAAAACAGATTCCCTATTGTTGCTAATCCCTGTATTGGGTTTCAATGGGGAAATTTCACTCTAATGTTTAACTTCTTTGTACAGTAATCATTGACATGTTATCAGTTACATTTTGAGATGTCACTGATGGGAACTATCAGTGAAGGATTTAAGAAGACTACCTGCCCACTTTCAGAAAGAAAATGGAAGTGCCTGGAAAAAATTAAACAAAAATCTACTGCCCAGACTGCTTCTGGGACACTTATGGCAGTTGGCAAACACTCACTGACTTGTTTCCTAATTGATGTACGTTTTTGCAGCAACCTACTTTCATTTGCCAGCAGAAGCTCTTTTTGATTTCAGAGGTGTGTCAGCATATCTTAGCAAGATCCCATTTTTTTGAGGGTGACTGCTCTAAAAACATCTCATATTTTAACACAAGGGGATTTAACAGAGTCAGCCTGTGTCACAATTTCTGGTTTTCCTATGTTGTTATAGGCCCATATGGCACGGAGATCAAGAGTGGCTGATAGGATATAGATGTTTTCAAAGTTGAAAACTATGATTTCAAATGAACTTAGCAGAATCACCCTTCCTCTCAGCTCAGTTTCACATGGACCTTGCCACTAGTGTTTAAAATGTTCGTTGAGGGGTGCCTGGGTGGCTCAGTGGATTAAGCCTCTGCCTCCAGCTCAGGTCATGATCTCAGGGTCCTGGGATCGAGCCCCACATGGGGCTCTCCGCTCAGCGGGGAGCCTGCTTCCCCCTTTCTCTCTGCCTGCTGCTCTGCCTAGTCGTGATCTCTCTCTCTCTCTCTGCACCAAATAAATAAAATCTTAAAAAAAAAAAAAATGTTCGTTGAGCAATTGGCTTCTTGGGATTTTCAATCACACTGACATGAGTAGCTATTTGACAAGTTATGGTCTTATTCTAGAGCTTTCGGTGAGCCATCTCTTTCTAGTCTTTCACAAAATGGCCCATGTCTAGTAATTCTATAATTGACAGGTCTCAACTTTCAGGAAAGCTTTGGGTATGTTACATTGTACACTGTTATACTCTGCAACTCCTCACTGTCAAAAATTAATAGAGACTACCAAAAAGTCTCTGCAGTCCCTTCCTTACTTTGAAGACTTACATTTCTGAAAGAATAAAGAGCCACATTGACACAAATTAACCCAAACTTCATCCTTTCTCCTCCTCCTCCAAAATTAGGGCCACACAGCCCTGGGGGGGGGGCAGACAAGATGGTGCACTGAGTGCAAAGAAATCTTTAGAAGGTCTGCTTTTATTTGTTTATATACTAAAAAGAAATGAAGCTTTACTAATAATATATATACTATTAATATAGATAATGTGGGATGGTTTAGAAGGAAAGGTACATATACTGGGGTACCTAATCAAAATTTTGAAACCATTTTCATGCATGATTTTAAAAGTTTGGAAACTCCTAGGAACTGCAATTAACTCTCCAAATATTGGCATGAGAAAGAACTCTCAGAGACTCCATGCGATAGGCAGATTAATGCCATCAACCCCCACGCCCTACCAAAGATGTCCAAGTCCCATTCTCCAGACCCTGTAAATATTACATCTTGCATGCCAAAAGAGATTTTGAAGCTGTGTTTTAGAATAGGGCCTGTGAGGTGGAGAGGTTATCCTGGATTGCCCAGGTGGGCCCAATCTAATCGCGTGATTCCTCAAAGCTACAGAATATTTTCCAGCTGCAGTCCATGAAAGAGAAAGGTGGCAATGGAAAAGAGGCAGGTTGATGCCACGTGAGAAGGATTTGACTCACCACTCCTAGTTTTGAAGATGGAGGAAGTGGCCACGAGTCAAGGAAAGCAGACGGTCTCTGGAAGCTAGAAAAGGTAAGGGAAAGGATGCTCCCCTAGAACCTCCAGAAGGAATGCAGCTTTGTCAACAAGTGATTTTAGCCCCGTGAGATCTCTGAATTACAGAACTGTATGCCAATAAACTTGCATTATTTCAAGCCACTAAAGTTGTGGTAATTTGTTATGGCTGCAAAAGGAAACTTCTGTACTCCATCTGCCCTAACTAATTTTGAATGCTGGAGTATCAGGACAGCTCTAAGTACTACATAGAACAGATTCAAGCTGCCATCATTTAAACATTTTGGGTCAACACCTCCTGAATTTGCATCACTAGAGGAATAAATAACAGTGAACTAAGTATGACAAAAGAAGTTGATGAAATATTACTTGCAAAAATGGGAATTAAGAGAAGAACAAGCTCTTCGGTCAAGAAGAGGTAAGAGTTTTCAGATATGATCTTTCCCATTATCTGAACATTATCTATAGGGCCATCAAATATCAAAAAAGAGTAGAAAAGCTGACCTTGGAATAAGTCACATTTTCCCCAAATCTAAGGCAGTTAGAGAATTTTAAAACTCATTCTTCAATATTTGAACTTCAAACGGTAAAATTTCCAGGAATGACAGTATCGTGCTGGAAACATTAATGTGCCAGCATGAAATAATATCATTCTGTAGGAGGTAATAAAGGTATGAATTATATCAAATTGTATTTGGCTCATGGATGTTACTGTGCTTCTTATGGGCAGATACGGCTAACAGGCACAAGAACACCTGCCTGTCTCCCTCAGAAAATTGAAGTCACGTGCACAAACATCAGTCTATGAAATTAGGGGACCATTTGTTGCAAAATGGAAATGTGTCCTGTTACAGATACACCTCTTAGGGATATGGAGTATCTCTTGTTACAGCAGAACATAATTTTTCTCCTGGCCTTGCTCACCGTAGAAAGAACCATTAAGCCATTAACATTACAAGTGGTAGCTTCTACTCCCGTTCGGTAATATAATATGCTAAACGAACTTTTTGCTATGCTATATAGTGCTCTATTATGGACTCTTCGTCATTAATCGGTATGGGGGTCACTGGCCATCTCAGTTAATGTGAGGAATCTACTATTCTTTAAGTAAAATGTCCAATGGCATCTCCTATAGAAATGGGCCGGGCTCAAATGATACGCATCAGTATGCAAGTGCCAATGCACAAGTGTATGGCTTTCCCTGCGTTTGTAATTTAGGGTAAGAAAACAGAGTCCATTTTTTAAGGCTTAAAGGAAGTATTGACAGGGGCCATTTTGTACCCACGTTGTTGAGAGGTCTGAGGAAACATGGCACGAGGAAACTACAAAATCCGTAGGCCTCACGGTGATTTAACCCTTTTGGAGCTAAGGCATTAAGGGGGGAAAGGTGCCTTTCTCTTCTTTGCCCCCGGCTGCAGATGCATATGGATAATACTACAAACAGAACCATCACTTCTGCTACAACCTGGGTAATAATGTGCTCAGTTAATCTACACAACATAGAGTCATCCTCTCAAAAAGTAATTCACTTCTTTAAAAACTGGAAGGAAAATAAATATGGTGCAGTAAAATTGTTGAGTAGAGGAATCTATCTGGACATTTCACAAAACATTTCATTATGCTGACAATTCCCAGAAGTACTCTCAAGAGTGCTTTAAGCTGAGGATTACTGCACTGGAGCTGATGGACTTTTTTTGTAGCCCCTTTAAAAGGCAGTGAACCGTTTTTCTATTTTATTTAAATAATGCCCCTTAAAATGGATTTTTAGAGGTATAATAACTCCTTAAGAGTCAGTTATGCTAAACAGTTTCTCTTGATAGAAATGTTGTAAAACTCGTTAACTGCACAATTTCAGACGCCGGCTTGGTGAACACTAACTGACATGTGAATGACCAGAGTTTGTAAAATAAATTGCAATAGTTGTTGTATCACACAGCCAGCATTGCCCAAGCTGGAGGCCGCAAGGGGCTCCAACCTGACAGAAAATTACTTCAAGATGAATGAAAAGTGCTTGTTTCTCTTTATTAGTTTTTAGAGAACAATGAAAATGTTGAATTGTTTACAGAGGGCTGATTAAATGTGGTCAGTGGGGCCATGTCCCTACTGCTAACTGTTGGCCTCCTTCTCCCGCTGGCCCCCGAACTACACTCTCACACACCACCCACTCCAAGCACCCAACCCCCACCCTTAGCTCCCTGCCACATGCATCTTCTTAGAGGCTATTATGGCTGCACATCTGTGTGTGAAATGTGCTCATTCTGACATTCCACTGCTGCTCAGAGCTGCAGAGGCCTTTGTTAGGTAAAACAGTCTTGTCAAGTCTAACAAGCAGGTCATGCAATTTGCTGGACACTGCAGCCGAGAATAGCCCAGGATGAATTGCTCTGGCCTCAAACAAGGCTCAGTTCCATACTGGAATACATATGTATTCCTTTCATTGGGCAGTACTACAAAAAGTCATGACATTATGTTTTTTTAAAGCTTGGATTTAAAAAAAGAAAAAAAAATATATATATATATGTTGCTAGGTTAGACTACCACAAAATAGCCTATTTGTTATATTTACTCAAGTTAACTACTGTCTTATGGCTAAAGGAAAAAGGCATGAAGTGCTTTAATTGGTCATTTGTGGTTTAAATCCCATTTATGTTTTACCAGAAAGCACAGTGAGAGGAAAGGCACTAGCTACCATTTTAGCTGACTATTTGGTGTACTTAAAGGGGTGGTCAAAACCAGGGCATTTAGGAGGATGTTGCGGAGAAAGATTCTCACTTTATATTTCCACAAGGTAAATAGTGCTTGATGGAAAGAAATATAAGAACTCATTAATAAGCATATGCCAAGCAGGAAGAAAAAAGTCCTTTTACCAGCCCAAGCTAAATGAATCAGATCCAGAAGATGTTTTGGTACGCTAAAAAATTAAGGAAAAGCAAATCACTGTCGCTCAGCTCAACAAACAGCTGTCCATGGCCCACCTCCTTCCTCACTCCCAACCTCACCCTTACACACGCACACATATGCACACACACACACGTTAGGGAAATAAGCAGTAAGAGGGAACAGTTCAAATGCTATTTGTGGCATTCTGACACAATACATAACACACACCCCTAATGTAGAAGCAGGATTCTCTTTCCCTCTGTGCAGAATATGCATTCTGAGCCTATTATGTGTATAAACAATGGCATATGTAATTACCTTTCTAGGGTGGCAATTATTCCTCAGAATCAACAACTAGAGTTAAAGCATGTTCCCCCAAAAGACATTTGGGGATCAATTCTGGGTCAATTACGTCAGGCTTTGATTTATCACATGGTGTCAGGCCATGTTAAAAAAAGAAAGTTTAAAAAAAAAAGGCATTATGAGATAAAGGCTAAAGGTTTGACTCAAATTGGTTTGTCTCCAACTTTGCTTTCTCCCAATTGCTCTGCCCTCCCCCATTCTCAAAACAACTGTGATTTGCTGGGTTTTATCTGTTAGACAGTTTGTTGTTTGGGAATACTAAATGAAATGAATCTGGACTACATCCAGATTTGATCTGCCCCCACACCACCAGGCACTGGGAATTTCTCCTGGGATGCAGTGGAGGGGAGAGGTTAATAGTTCAGGCTTTAGAATCTAAGAGATCTGGATTTAGATCCCCATGACTTAAGCAAGATACATACATAACTCTGCAGTAGATAATACCTACTTCAAATGGTTGCTGTAAGGTTTAAATGAGATAATTAAGTGAGAGGATATGTGTAAAACACTTAGCTCAGTGCCTGGCATGTCATGAATACCCAGTGAATGGAGTGATTACTCTTCTAGTGGTAGACAAGCCAGAGGAGAAGCAGAACAGCCCCTCCAAAGGCCTACCCCGATCGAGTTGGCCAAGGGCCAGGGAAAGCAGAGTGGATGTTAGTACAAATCACAGGGCCAAACTTATGAATCTAAGACACCCATTAAGAAGCCCAGTGGACTAAACAAATATGAAGAAACTGGTTAACTTGGACTTATTCTAACTAGATTGACTGGAAACCAATGAAAGTGCTACTCTATTAGCAAGACCCCTCTGTCTTTTACAGAGCCTTAAGAAGCCCAGAAAAAAGCTACCTTACACATTTTTTTGATCACCAAATGTTCACTCAACACATACCTACTATGCACCAGCCACTGTGCTAGTTTCCAGGAACATAGAGATGTTCCCTACAAAAAATTCCACAGAATAGGAAATAAAGGTCTACAGTTTAGTACAATATAGTTTCATAACTCAGATTAATAAATATCCAGTATCACCATCAGGATTTTGGGGGCAGGGAGATTCATCCTATTAAGGATGGATCATATCATTAAACTCACTGGTCAAATTAGAACAATTTCTTACTGGGGAGCAAAATACTTAATTTTTGGAAATTAAGTAAAAAGGGAAGGTATGAGAATTCTCATCAAATTCTTTAGGGAGCAATATAATCTCCTATTCAAAAACAGTTTAAATCCATTTTATATGCAGCAACATTGTTTATTCAATAAGAGGGAAAGAGCACTTCACAATTCATTTCTCAAATGATGCACAGTGCTATTAGCAGTATTATTGGCAGCTTAATTAAGAAGTCTGTTGATGATGTTTAAAAAAAAAAAGCTGGCACATTTTCCATTCAGATGGACACTACTCAAGACAAAGACGTGTCTATTGTTGCTTCATACATAATAAAATGTGTTACAAACACCATATAAAATGTCTAGTATCTACAGTCCTATTAGTGTTTTAACACTAAAAATCATCAGATCAGAAATTCCCAGATCAGAAATAAGTTTTTGAAAAAACTGTACAGTAATTTTGGAACATAGAGGACAACACATGAATACTGAAATAGCCAAATTTTCTGACAGAGTCATTGCCTGGGTCTGTTTTGCTCCTATCCCTGCCCTGTCTTGGGTCCGTGAACAATATTCCTAAGTTTGATCCAAATGTTCCCCTTCCACATGCTAATAACTCACACAGGATGTCAGGCTCCTAGGGCACAGAAGGTAGAGGCCTACAGAGGCAACAGATGTAATTCACCTACCCACTCTTCAAGAAATGTACAAACACAATGTATCTTTTCAACAGACAATCTACACCAAGGAGGAAAAAAATTAATCCAATGAATTCCAACTCTAATGTGTTAATATCTCTAAAGTCTACCAAATATTTATAGAATCAATAAAATAAACCCTACTTATCGAAAGTCCAAAAAAATGGAATTAAGATGTCCTCACTTGCCCACATTAGATTGTTTTGTTTCATTTTTTATTAAAGGGATTTAAAATACTTGCAGAATACACTTTTCCATTCATTTGTTTTCTATCTTAGAAACACATTTAATTAAGAGCAGAAGAAAAAAAAAAAAAGTGCCCTGAAAGTAATTGTAAATCCATTGAAAGCAGGAAACACATCTTACTTGTCTCCCTCATTTTCCCTCCCCTATTTTGTGCAGTGATTCACCCATAGTAAGTACTCAATTAAGTTAAAAAGGCAATGCGTGTTTCAATTCACATTAATTTGGAGGGGATGCATTGATTTAAGGAACAGCTGAGACAAAAAGGATAGGTTCAATCTTCCCTGATTTCTGGCTAGTGAGGCACACTGTCTTGAAAACTTTGCTGAAGCTTGTGTAACACTGGCATCATTAACTGCTGGCCACTGTGGCATTCTTAATGTCTTGATTTGTTTGCATTTTTGCTGACGGTAACAAGATGATTCTCCAACGGTTGTCTTTCCAACAAGAAAATGTGAAAGGAGCTGTGAAGCAGGTATTCAGTGAAGCAGGTATTCAGGCTACCCCTGTCCTACAGACAGTACATCTGCGAACAAAATGGAAACAAATTATTAATCCAAGCCTTTCTAAGAACAACTTTTCAGAAGTTCAACAGTTGGTCTTCCGCTGATCACTGAAATTTTATTTAGCTCATCCTTTCAAAAATACAACCAGGATCTTTTATGGTAATAGTTCTGCTTCGAGTTTTCTTTCCTTACCTTCAATAATGACTTTGGAATCCATTGCTACCCCAGGTGCAGATCCAAGCCCAATAAAATGAGAAACACCATGTAGCTGTACATTTTGAAAACGAAGTTTCCCTATCCAGGGAAGGAATCTGTATTTTCTTTCCTCACCTCCATAAACAGGTATAAAAGCCCTCCTGAAGTTCCAGGCCCTATCCCTTCATGAAGAGTCAAGTCCATGCCTCTATCCCATCATGGAGCAGCCAAGTAGCTGGCTGGGAACCAACAGCGGCAGACAGCACCCTTTAGTGAAGCAATCTGGCCAGGCAGGAGCACTCTTCAGTCAACAAAGGCTCTGAACTAACCAGGTGAATAAAAGAGGTAAGCACAAACACTTCAAACGTCACCTCCAGCAACCAAGGCCCCCCGTGAGAGCAACGCAGACAGATACGTACAGGTAGGCCCACCTGAGGTTTTCAGTCATACTCATGCACATGTACACTAATCATACTATCTTTGAACAGGAAAGAAAAGCATCTTTGCAAGAAACGTTATTCATTCACATGCTCAAGGGCTCTTTCCCTCTGAAATGTCTCACTGCAGACCCTTGGCATTTGAGACTGAAAGCCAACAAACACACAAGTAAGCCTGGCCTTAACACACTTATTTACCAATTTACTTTATTTATTTGGGTTTTTAAAAAACAGGCCAAAAGTGATATGTGTTTGAAATGTCCTTCAGCTCTATCAGATTTCTCAGTCACTTGGCCTATCTATTGCTGTAGGAATGGGGACTGGTTATTTAAGGAGAGGGAACTTCGCTCTCAGTGAGTGGGCAAGTTTCCTAGGCTTTCCCTTTTGCCACCCCACTGGCCCCTTGCATGTCCGAGGGGATCAGGGATCCTCACCCTCCTGAGGCCCAGCTCAGAAAGAAAGAACAAAGCAGCTTCAACTCATCTTGAATCTTGAATCTCTTCCACTCCACCCATGTCTGTGAGCCCAGGTCTGGTGTGAGTGTCGGAAGATGCTCAAAGCAAGGGACCCTGGAAGTATACTGAACTGGGGTAGGATTTTCCTTCCCATGGTGCAGTGAGCAGCTGAGGTGGTGAGGGAGCCATGCAGCTGGATTCTGGTTGGCATTCCCTCCTTGTGCAAGATGGGGAGGCTGCGGATGGGGCAGCCTCTGCTTGGTTTGGTTGTGAGATAAGAAGAAGCACAGTCATCCCCTTGAGTTACTTGAGCAAAACACTGCTGTAAATAACTTTTGTTTTTATCTTCTGTCAAATGCAATTGGTTTTGGTTTAAAAAAAAAAAAAAAAAAACAACCCTTCAGCTCATGAACAAAATTGTTGTCCTATGCAAGCATTTAAAATCAACCTAGAATCATTTTAGGTTCTTCCTTCTCTATCCATTATATCAAACTTGTCACTGAAACCTCTTCCTGATTTGAAATGTTTTTTGCAGCCCCTTTTTCTTCTGAATTTCTACTAAATCCTCCCCACCTCTTTGACAAGCACCATTCTCCTCAACCTGGAATATGACAGGCTCCTAGCTATGCCTACGTCTCCTGTGCTGTAGTCCCCACTCCTTCCGAGTGATGCAACCCCACAAGGCCTCCACTTCAGCCATCCATTCCGAGATCCATCTGAGGGCCCCTGAAGGATCTACTTAAGAGGCTCAGCACACCTGTGGCCTTCAGTGCATCTTCATCATGCAGGCAAAAGAGAAGCAACGAGAAGCAACCTCAGCACACCAGATAGCAGGAATGGTATTCCTTTCTCCACTACAAACTGAGTTTACTCTGGACAGCTTCATCATCATTCCTCCATTTCCCTACTAACTCCACACAGGTTGGCCCAAACTCCAGCAACTGGATTTTGCCCTGACAAGCTTTCTTTTTTCCTTCAAGACCTTGCGCCTTGCCCTGAACTTCGATCTACTTGACTAGGGCCCTGACACTACCCTTTCCCAGATTCTATGCCAGAACTCCAGCTGTCAGCTGGAATCTAGCTATGATTAGATTGCCCAACTTCTATGACACCACCATTCTCGACTCAATCTCACCTGCTATCTACATTTTGGGTAACCAAATCTCCGGATAAATTGGATCTCCTCAGATCCAACACTTCCTCTTGTTCACTGAGGACTAGACTGTTGCCTAACTCTAGTGCAGCCAGGCTCCCAGTCCCTGATACACCTAGTCTTGACATCTCTTGTTCCCTGGCAAACTGTGTTGCTGAGATCCTGCCTAGGAGCCCCATATTCCCAACCTAGACAAATTCTACTTAAGAGGCTAGTTTTTATAATATCTACGATGTCTTTATAATACAATGTATTTATTCATTTATTCAATTAATCAGTAACTTATTAATTTATCCTCTCTTCATTCCATAAAAACTTAAAGAGGTTAACATTAACTTAATTAAAAACAAAAAACAAAAAGCTTACCTGACTGCCTACAACTTAACCCCTGCCTGATTTTTGAAGTACCCCACTTTCCTCTTCCGGTTCATTCCCTAGTCTCTAAAATGAAATCTCTGCTTCAGGCACATAGGTTCACTGACCTCTAAGCTCATTATGAATCTTTATTCACCTCCTCTTTTCTGCCTTCTTAATTAGTTCCTTTAATCCTTTGGTACCTCACTTGTGAATGATCTAGAAAGACTTCCCCAAGAAACAAATCCGCATTCACTTATCCTGTACCTGGATTCTTCTGGAGTAATCAAGAACACATAGTTCAAGTATTTCATTTGTTTTCACTAAATGTTTCCTATACATTAGTTCCCCAGACAATAAGTTATTTGAGAACTGGGATAAAGGCCATGTCTTATATTTGTTATAGTGCCTTCTAAAACAAAGTTCCACTTCTGCTTCTCCCCACCCTTACTCCACTCCACAAACCTATGCCAATGAAGAAAGAGCAAAGAAGACTGAATCAAGTTACTGGAATCAACGAAACCTCTTAATAGGGGCCGGAGCTTTGGGTGTATGGAGAAAATATGTTAATTTTGACTTCTGTAGGCTGTGACTTCTTTGGAGTTCCTCTCTTGGGGTTCTCACTCTCTCTAGATTGCTCCTCTCTACTTCCATGTAGCCAGTGAGGCAAAACAGGTCTATAACTGCCTTGCACGTGGGAGATGCTTCCCAATAACCTTTCCCCAAGATAAGGCTTAGGGCGAACTAATTAGACCAGCTCTAACTTCACCTTTTATCTTTCTTTTATTCTTTTTCTCCTGCCTCAATCAGCCACCGGTAAAGTAGGACCTAGAAAGCTGGACCCAGGAAAAAGGATGAAGTACATCGATCTAAGTTCAAGACACAATATTTCCAAAGCAGCTCCATGTGGACAGCTGAGTTCATCAGAGACTGCATTAGGTTTGGGATTGGAGCTTGGGGTTGGGCATCACCTGGGTAACAAAAGTATATATATATATGTATGTATATATATATATACTTGACCTCTTCTACCTCAGCTGCAGCAACTTCTTCCTAGAAACATCACCAAAGGCAAGGGAAGCTAGGGCAAAAATGAACTATTGGGACTTCATTAAGATCAAAAGCTTTTGCACAGCAAAGGAAACAGTCAACAAAACCAAAAGATAACCAACAGAACGGGAGAAGATATTTGCAAACGACATATCAGATAAAGGGCTAGTATCCAAAATCTATAAAGAGCTTAGCAAACTCAACACCCGAAGAACAAATAATCCAATCAAGAAATGGGCAGACGACAGGAACAGACATTTCTGCAAAGAAGACATCCAGATGGCCAACAGACACATGAAAAAATGTTCCACATCACTCGGCATCAGGGAAATACAAATCAAAACCACAATGAGATACCAGCTCACACCAGTCAGAATGGCTAAAATTAACAAGTCAGGAAATGACAGATGTTGGCAAGGACGCAGAGAAAGGGGAGCCCTCCTACACTCTTGGTGGGAATGCAAGCTGGTGCAGCCACTCTAGAAAACAGTAAGGAGGTTCCTCAAAATGATGAAAATAGAGCTAGCCTATGACCCAGCAATCATGCTACTGGGTATTTACCCTAAGGATACGAATGTAGTGATCCCAAGGGGTACGTGCACCTGAATGTTTATAGCAGTAATGTCCATAATAGCCAAACTATGGAAAGAACCTAGATGTCCATCAACAGATGAATGGATGAAGAAGATGAGGTGTATATATATACACACACACACACATATATATACAATGGAATACTATGCAGCCATCAAAAAGGAAATCTTGCCATTTGCAATGACATGGATGGAACTAGAGGGTATTACACTAAGCAAAATTAGTCAATCAGAGGAAGACAATTATCATATGATCTCTCTGATATAAGGAATTTGAGAGGCAGGGTGGGGGGTCATGGGGATCAGGGAGGGAAAAAATGAAACAAGATGGGACCGGGAAGGGAGACAAACCATAAGAGACTCTTAATCTCAGGAAACAAACTGAGGGTTGCTGGGGGGTGGGGGGAGGGATATGGTGGCAGGGTGATGGACATTGGGGAGAGTCTGTGCTATGGTGAGCACTGTGAATTGTGTAAGACTAATGATTCACAGACCTGTACCCCTGACTCAAATAACACATTATATGTAAATAAAATTTTAAAAAGAGTATATGTATATGTACTTTAGGTCTTTCCTGTGCTTATCTCCTCCTGCAGCCCCAGAAGATACCAAAGGATCTTCTGAGAGTGGGTCCATCTCAACATAACCACTAAGTATATTCTCAATAAATATTCTCTGTATGTGTTAATTAATTTTTCTATAGTAAATATCTAAACTTAATCAGTATAGATCAAGAAGGAACACCTGACTGGCTCACTCAGTAGAGCATGCGTGATCTCAGGGTCATGAGCGTGAGTCCACCTGGAGCCTACCTGAAAAGAATAAATTTTTAAAAAATTAAAAATTAAAAAAAAAAGAATTGACCAAGAATTCTAGGAAACTCTGAAGTTCAGGGTCAGGATTGTTTATGATTTATGTATTGAATACATGCTCCACTAACTTTAGAGTAATTTTATTTCTATAAATACATCTCTCTATGAAAGCATCTCTTACAACATAGATCTGAGTTTGAGATCTTTTTGAGTGAGGATGTAAGCTAGACAAATCCCAAGGGTTTTGCAAGGCTTTCTTCCAAAGATTAAAGCCAGCGGACCTCTTGTATTATGAAATTTTGAATTAGCATTTGTAGATGACCAGAGTCCACTGAAGAATCATGTAATATTCATGATATCTCACACATTATATTTAAATAATGTAATCATACACATACTATATTCATGTGTGTGTATACATATATAACCTTGATATACTACTTGGAATGAAATGTATAATGGATGGAGGCATATCCCAAAGTCATGACATCATTCATCACTTGTCTAAATCTGTGGTCAAACCCATTTTGAAACCATGTTCTTAATTAGCATGTGATGCAGAGATTGCCAGCCATCCCTTAATGCCCCATTCTCCCCTTTTTCCTTTATTAATAGAACCCCTGAATTTTGAGAAGTACATGGCCACAAAAATATACTTTCAGAACTTCCTGGAAGATAGGTATAGCTGGTAGGATGTGAGTAGAAGTTTGAAGTGCAACATCTAGGAAATGCCTTTACAAAGAATGATTATGAGGGCAACTGGGTGGTTCAGCCTTTGGCTTAGGTCATGATCCCAGGGTCTTGGGGTCAAGCCCTTGTCAGGTTCCCCACTCAGTGGGGAGTCTTCCTTTTCCTCTGCCCCTCCCACCCACTCCAGCTTGTGCATGCATGCTCTCTCTCACTCTCAAATAAGTAAATGAAATCTTTAAAAAAAGATTATATATCTTTGGACATATCTATGATAACAGAATAGTAAGACCAAAGTTTATTTTTCCCTTACTTAACAGTATAAGCATCAGTAGTCCAGGGTTGATAATGGCATCTCCAGGATGTTAAGGAGCTCCTTCTAGCTTGTTTGAGCCACAATATTTTGTAATGTCTTAATGAAAACATAAGCTAGGCTGCTGTAGCAAATACAGCACTGTAATTCTAGCTCTGCCCTTATTTCCTATCAAAACTTGGACAAATTATTTAAACTCTATGAATTTCTTTCTGTCTATACCTACTTCATAAGTTATTAGCAACATGAGATAGTCTTTTTTTTTTCTTCCCATTATATTCCCAGCTTCTATCTCAGTGTTTGCACATGGTAAGAATTCAATAAATATTATTATTGCTGTTCCTGTTGATATGCCAAATGTAGACACAAAATGCCATAACTTAACAACTAACCATTAGGTACTTTCAATAAAGATCTGAATAATGCAACTAATCAACATGGTGTGTATTAGAGTGATCACATTTTCTGACCCAAATCTTAGAAATCATGGTCTGGCAAAAGGTTTTTCTTACTTGTAGATTTATTTATATGAAAATTCTTACACGTTAAACCACTGGTTGTCAACTTAATAAACTGATTTTACTTTTTTTTTTTCTAAAAATTTTTAGTTATTTGACAGAGGAAGAGAGAGAGAGATCACAAGTAGGCAGAGACGCAGACGGTGGGGGGAGAAGCAGGCTCCCTGCTGAGCAGAAAGCCCCATGCAGGGCTCGATCCCAAGACCCTGAAATCATGACATGAGCCGAAAGCAGAGGCTTAACCCACTGAGCCACCCAGGTGCCCCTGATTTTACTTTTAAAAATTATCTCCTTAGGAAGGAATGTCCAGTGGAAAAAAGACAGCCTCTTCAACAAATGGTGCTGGGAAAATTGGACAGCCACATGCAGAAAAATGAAATTGGACTATTTCCTTACACCACACATGAAAATAGACTCAAAATGGATGAAGGATCTCAATGTGAGAAAGGAATCCATCAAAATCCTTGAGGGGAACACAGGCAGCAACCTCTTTGACCTCAACGGCAGCAACTTCTTCCTAGGAACATCACCAAAGACAACAGAAGCAAGGGCAAAAAGGAACTATTGGGATTTCATCAAGATCAAAAGCTTTTGCACAGCAAAGGAAACAGTTAACAAAACCAAAAGACAACTGACAGAATGGGAGAAGATATTTGCAAACGACATATCAGATAAAGGGCTAGTATCCAAAATCTATAAAGAGCTTAGCAAACTCAACATCCAAAGAACAAATAATCCAATCAAGAAATGGGCAGAGGACAGGAACAGACATTTCTGCAAAGAAGACATCCAGATGGCCAACAGACACATGAAAAAATGCTCCACATCACTCGGCATCAGGGAAATACAAATCAAAACCACAATGAGATACCAGCTCACGCCAGTCAGAATGGCTAAAATTAACAAGTCAAGAAACGACAGATGCTGGCAAGGATGCGGAGAAAGGGGAACCCTCCTACACTCTTGGTGGGAATGCAAGCTGGTGCAACCACTCTGGAAAACAGTATGAAGTTTCCTCAAAAAACTCAAAATAGAGATACCCTATGACCCAGAGATTGCACTACTGGGTATATATCCTAAAGATACAAACGTGGTGCCCCAAAGGGGCACGTGCACCGAATGTTTATAACAGTAATGTCCATAATAGCCAAACTATGGAAAGAACCTAGATGTCCATCAACAGATGAATGGATAAAGAAGATGTGGTATATATATATATATACAATGGAATACTGTGCAGCCATCAAAAGAAATGAAATCTTGCCATTTGTGATGACGTGGATGGAACTAGAGGGTATTATGCTTAGCGAAGTAAGTCAACTGGAGAAAGACAACTATCATATGATCTCCCTGATATGAGGAAGTGGAGATGCAATGTGGGGGGTTTGGAGGGTAGGAAAAAAAAAATGAAAGAAGATGGGATTGGGAGGGAGACAAACCATAAAAGACCCAATCTCAAAAAACAGACTGAGGGTTGCTGGGGGGAGGGGGGATGGGAGAGGGTGGTGGAGATATGGACATTGGGGAGAGTATGTGCTATGATGAGTGCTGTGAAATGTGTAAACCTGGCGATTCACAGACCTGTACTCCTGGGGATAAAAATACATTATATGTTTTTTTAAAAATTTAAAAATTAAAATCAGATAATGCAAAACAAAACAAAAAAAAAAATTACCTGCTTAAATTGGGCATCCCCGGAAAGTCAAAGGCACTGTCCTCTCTAGTTTTTATTACAAGGTTCCACTGTGCATGCATATGATGGGAGGCGGGGACAAAACTCTGATTTTTATAACAGGCTTAGTGTTGTGAATTTGAATGGCAGTATTTCAGAATCTCAAGGAAAATCATTTTTATGTTTTCCCAAAGGAAGACGGGCACTCCTTGCTTCTGCAAAAATAGCATGGATGAGAGAGTTTTCAGTAAAATACATTTTTTCTATTGAAGAGCACTTAATAAACACACACACCTGGCTGCTTTCACTTCACCACAAGTGCCACCCATTTGCCAGTCATCAAAGTAATTTGGTCTGATCTGTTAAGGTGATGGATTCTGACAAACTGTGTAAGCCTGTCATTAAAAGGAGGATAGATTACAGTCTCTATGCAGGACATTATAGTGCTTACATTTCTCATCCATACAGCCTATGAAACATACAGCGGAAAGCAAGATGAAAATAAAACTGAACATGGACTTAACTGCTACTCTCTCCAATGAGTGATAAGAGCTGGTGATCAATCCACATTTTCTACCATATATATTTTTTTAATTTTAAATATATATGTGTGTGTGTGTGTGTGTGTGTGTATGTATACACATATATATGTGTATATATATATATATATATGAAGAGAGAGAGAGGGAGAGAGTTCTATTTCTTTCTGACTGATACAAAGACATCTCATAAAGGACACAAAGATTATGCACAAAATTGACTATTCAGTGATTTAAGTCTAACTTAAGACCTTGGGCTTCCACTTTTAAAATATTATTCTTTCCTCTTTGACCCTATCTATATATCGCCATTTTGCTTCTCTATAATTTTTTACTTCTGTATTTAAAATCCTCATCTAGAACGGAGATTATATCAAGAGTGAAATTTGTTAGGTGAATTGAAGAAGACAAGTCTGAATTAATAAAAAGTGTAAAGTATGGACTGTTGTCCAAATGATCATGGTAATAGCAACAGCTGATGTTTTGAGAGTTGACTATATGAAAATCGGTAGGCTGAACACTTTACATGCATTATCTCATTGAGTCCTCATAAAAGTCCTGGAGCAGGTATTATCATTCCATTTTTACAAATTAGAAAATAAAACCTGAGAGATATTAAGTAATTTGCCTAAGTACATGTAGCTAATGAGTTATAGAAATACATTCAAACCTGAGTTTGTCACGACTCCAAAGCTCATGTTCTTTACCACTACATCAAAATTCTGGGTGTTTCCTTCAATCAATAATAATAATAATAGAGCAATATTTCAGATTAGGTTAACAAAACTCTAAAGTGTGGAAGAATGCTGCTTTAGTGGAAAAATGAGAAGTGTTTGAAATTAGCTCACCAATTATTTTAGGTAGATAGTTATTACCTGCCATTTATGAAATACGTACTTCACACGAGACACTTTCTGTACATTCAATCTAACCCTCACAGCAGCCCCATAAATTAGGTAAACTATCTCCATTTTACACGTGAGGGAAAAGATACTCAGAAAAGCCAAGTAATTTGTCCAAGGTCACATAGATAGAAAGTGGCACCGTCCTTGCACTATGCCTTTTCTCACACGACCTCATTACCACACTTGCAAGGCCTTTCTCTAGCATGCTTGAAAATCTCGCTTTATAAAACAATAGTGCCATCCCCCTTTAATTGTATTTAATACTATTTATTAGCTCAACAAAGCTTTAATTCAGAGACAATGCAAAAGTAAACTGTAACCCAGCCCTGCTCTCATTATCATAAATTCCAAATTTTGTGAGGTCCACGTTAATGGGTTTTACGGTATATAGAAAAGAGTTTAATAGTCACTTAGCTCTCTTCTATCTCCATTAACAGAGGTAAAAAGCCACACAAAGGTGAAGGAAGGAAGAACAGTGACCTTACAAGTAAAACAGATAAGAAGTGTCTGTAATTTGTACTTCAGCAAAAAGTCATAGTACATATGCCAGCACAACAATACAGTACATACATATGCCGATATGTAACAACAAATTCAACTCTTCAATTTTAAGTGCCGTATTCATCAATTAAAGAAAATCCTAATCAGATGTTCATATTAAGGAATATAGCCATAGCAAATCGGCAATAATAATTAAAAGTCCATTTCAAATCTCTTTGGTGAGCAGGGAAATGATCTAACATAGCCAGGCTGCCCTAGTCCTTTCTACAGTGTTGTATAAATGTGCACAATGAGTGAAAATTCCTGGATGTTTAATACGGTCATCTTTGCTACTCACACTGCACTTGTTTCTAATGAAGACCTGCTGCCGTGTGCACCATGAATAGGGAAAATGTACAAGTTGCGACAGTCAAGCACGTCTGCTCTGAGAGCCAAGTCCTTAATACATGGAATTTTCCCACCTAGATCATTACAGTGTTGCAAAGATTCCAGACAAGTCCTACCTGCTTTGGAGGGAGCTACTTGAAGCCGGCAGTAACGCATAGCTCTCTCTGGTTGCATCATGTTTTGTTTTGTTTTTTCTTTTCTTTTCTTTAGGTCAGCTTGTAAATGAACTGTTACAAGCCTCTCCCAAAGCAAAAGAAATAACCTTGGGATGGAAGCAAAATAATCCAGGTGAAAGCCAGACCACTTATTCTTCCGGGCCTAATGCACTGTGAGGTGGGTGGTGGAATCTGATTTAAGATCATTTGTAGTTTAGTTAGATTCAATAGGTCACATGCTTCCTGGTGACAGTCAAGGCTAAAGGGGGTCAGTGTGCTGAGAGCTATCTTGAAGGGTAGGTTTGCATTCTTGGACACCTAGAGTGAACTAATCTCCCATTGCTACACTACATGAAGTATATGAAAGTATAAACTTCCTACCACATGAATGGAAATTAATCCAAATATCTGGGACTGCCATAACTCTGATAATCCTCCATCTTGTATTGCTTGGTTGGTGTGCAAAACAAGCTCACCAAAGTATTACCTTGGGATTCAGTCTTTCACTTTCACTTTCAATTCTCTTGGCCAGAGCATTATAACTATGACTGTTTCTTTTACAGTCTATT
This sequence comes from Enhydra lutris kenyoni, assembly GCF_002288905.1. Classification (NCBI taxonomy): domain Eukaryota; kingdom Metazoa; phylum Chordata; class Mammalia; order Carnivora; family Mustelidae; genus Enhydra; species Enhydra lutris. Next base: position 17,912,124 of record NW_019154103.1, read on the forward strand.
TCAATTTCAAGTCACTGGAAGCATTACTGGAGAGAATATGGAGTCTCATTCTCTGAAACTTTTCAAAGTCAGAGCAAGAAAACAACATCCTTCCTGGGAGTGTGGGATAAACTCTGAGCTCTCTCAGAATCCTTCCCATCCTGAGTCTCTGATCACTACTAATCAATTAAATCTTATGAGATAGCCAGCAATTCCAGTTCTAGGACTCTTTTCTACAGAAATACTACCATAAGTTCACAAAAATAAAAAGAGTACCATGTTCACTGCAAGACTGTGTATAATCTCAAAAGTGTGAAAGTACCTAAATGGCCAGCAGCTGAGGAATGGTTTATTATAGACCACTTAAACTACAGAACACTGTGCAGCCATTAAAAATAATAATACAGGTTTCCACTTACTGATATAAAAATGTGTTAGTGGGAAAAGGAAGGTGTAGAACAAAATGTATAGTCTGTTACTATTTTTGGAAAAAATACAACGGTGTATGTATACAAATAAATGTATATAGAGGGAGACTATATAAAACGAAATGATCTGTTTTAGAGAGATATAGGCATAAATGTATAGCTATGCATATTTCTGTTACATGATACTCAAGTAAAAGTATTTCTATCGTATACTTAATGCATACATTTGCATATGCATAGAAAAATTGGGAAGAATTCATCAGCTTGGGCTGCTGTAACAAAATATTATAGACTGGGTGACTGGAACAACAGACATGTATTTCTCACAGTTGTGGAAGCTGGGAAGTCCAAGATCAAGGTACTGACAGATTTAGTTCTTAGTAAAGGCTGCTTCCTAGCTTACAGACAGCAACTTTTTTCTTGTCCTCAAAGGTACGGAAACAGAAAGAGAGACCAAGCCTCTGTCAAATGAGATTGGGAAAGAAGACAAACTTTCTATTTGTACACACTATTTTTTATTTATTTAGGTTTCTAAGCAATTCCCCCAAATCAAAACTCTCTTCTTCTCCTGGGTTGTAAACAAATTAAGATGTAGTACAAAAATAGATGAGAAACTAGAATATACCCACTATTACTGACTGAGACCAGAATAGAGGGGGTTAAAGCCAAACAAGCCTAGCTGTCTTCACTACAGAATTAGTCCATCTCCACAGGGCTGGGCTGGGGTGGAATGTAAGCTCCTGGTAGGGAGGCCCTTCTCCGAACAGAAGGAGGGTGGCAGTTGGCAAGTTGGACCACTTCCTCACTCCAAATTTACCAATTAGGTAAGTCTCTCTCTCTCTCTCTCGGCAGAGTGAAGAGTACAGTCTTTGAGAAAGTAGTATCTATGGTGGCTAAATCTAGACTACAACAGGTTAAAGAGTGAATGGTAAGGAAGCAAAGGGAAGAAAGAAATCAGGAAGAAAGAAAGAAAATAGAGTAGGGAATACAGGGAAGGATTTTTCTTTCTTCTTTTTGAGGAAGAGGCCAACAAAATGTCAAATATATAAAGTAGAAGAGGCAAAATCATTTATAGCAAGAGTCTAAGCACAGTGACAGAATCATGGACACAAGTGAATTCTTACTGAGACATGAATAAAAGGAAAGGAACAGGAAAAGCCACAGTGATTTGAGGCAGAGATGAAGGAAGGGAAGTTGAGTGCACAGCATGGTACTGGTTTTGTAAAAGGATAAAAAGAATCTAGGGCTAATGCCAAGCAACAAAAATTAAACTTGCAAGGTGCCACAGGGCCTGGTTGTGTTAAAGTCCTGACAAAACTTAGCAGAACCAAGAGCCACTTGTAAATGTTTTATCATACTGTGAAACCTCTGAGAAATTGATTTTATTATTTATAAGACATTGCTATCTAAGCAATATATAAATATAGATAGATAGATAGATACTCTCTATATCATTCAACAGTGTGCATCATAATATGAGTTGATTCACATGTTCCCTTGTCCCTGGGAACCCTAAGCAATAAAGTTTTTCATAAAGAACAGTGGGTTTAAGCTTGACTGGCCCTGTGAAATTTTCTATCGCAATTCTGGCTACCATTACAACCTATTTCCCAAATCACAGTGCAGCATAAAGTAAAGTCAAACAGAAAGAAGACAAAATCAGTGGAAGGATTCATAGTCTAAAAGTCTGGGGGCACCTGGGTGGCTCAGTGGGTTAAGCCGCTCCCTTCGGCTCAGGTCATGATCTCAGAGTCCTGGGATCGAGCCCCGCATCGGGCTCTCTGCTCGGCAGGGAGCCTGCTTCCTCCTCTCTCTCTGCCTGCCTCTCTCCCTGCTTGTGATCTCTCTGTCAAATAAATAAATAAAATCTTTAAAAAAAAAAAAATAAAAAAAATAAAAGTCTGGCTCCATGCTTTTGACTGACAGAAACTAAAATCCCTGCACTGGAAATGTTTCTATATTCCCACTGATCCGTTTGCATGCCATGGTGTCAATGGCCATAGAAATTCTGGCAAATGGATTTTGCTGGTAAACAGGCTTCTGGTAAACTGATTTCTGAGAGCTAATAAAAGAAGGAAAAGCTGTGTACCTTTCAATAGGCCCCAAAGTTTGTTTTTTTTTTTTTTTTAATCAGGGTTTAAAGCTATGTTCCAAGTCTCCATTCCTCTATGTGATTTGGCTTTACAACCAGCTGCCCCCTTGTCACAGTTTTTGAGGTCATTCAGGTTCTGCCAAGTGTGTGCTACAGCCCCCTCCTTGAGCTTCTCTACTGCTATTAAAGTCATACTGCACTGGGTTAAGTGTGGAAGCTGTCACCAGAAAGGATCCATAATGGTAATTATCATGCAAATTAGCCTCCTCAAGTCTGGCTCCTCCACAGAGGGCTTCCAGTTCTGCTTCTGCAGTGTTGCTTCACTGTCCCCGGGATAACATGAACCATTTTCCTTACTGACACTAGATGCAACTGAGATTGGTTCTCCTGACAGAGATTAGTGGGCAGCAATGAATCTTTCACTTGAGGTAGAAATACGATTTTATTTAAGAAAATAACCATACATAATTGGGCTTCTGTCACCTTAAATTTTAATGGTGAAAGTAATATGGAGGCTTCTGGGACTTTAAATTATGGCTTGCAGAAGCTTCACACTGAATCTTTCAATTATTCTCTATAAGTACTTTCTCAAAGCATGTGCTACCATGACATTGATATCACAATTCAAATCTAAATTCAAAACTGATGGCAAGGCTATAAGCTATGTGCTGGCGTGCCGGCTGCCTTGTTTTATCTTTGAACATCTGACAAGGCGAATCAAAAGGCACTCTCCCAGAGCCCAGCCAGCTGTTGGCCAAATATTCAAATACCCTGACATGCAAAAGAAGATGTCCCCATATCAAAATTAGTGAAGACCCCCTATTTTCCCATTAGTTTCTGGCTCACCTACATCATTTCACACAGGCCCAACTCACTCACTCAGCAAAGTGTTCACTACTGCTCACTTGCTCACCTCTCGGGTTCCACTACTCCAGCAACTGGATCCAGTGAGTGCTGCAGAATGGCAGCCAGTTCAGACAAAACTATGGGGAAGAGTTTTCAAGTCTGTGCTTCCTGAAAGTGGACCTGAAAGGGGCTAAGCTGATGATTGTGGTGGCAGGCAGATAAAAAAAACAAAGCGGTGCATGTATTTTTACTTAAAATGCATTTCATTAGGCTGGAGCAAAAATGGAACTGGGAAGACAGTAAGGTAAAAGTGAAAAAAGGATTCCCTCTTATCCTGATGTCTTAACTTCCTTGTTATATGCATATTTTGATCATTTTAATATTTTATCTTCATAGGAAAAGAACTGGAAATGAATATTTAATTATTTGTAAGTTTAGCTTTAGACTGCTTCAATTAGTTTGAAATGAGTCCCCTATCCAGGCAAATGCAATGCCAAATTTACAACTGTAAATAACTAAATCCAGCTGCACTAATGAATCCACAATGAAAGATGACCCCTATTTCATATTTTAAAGGTCCTGAAGCAATCTTCCTCAGCTGGAAGACTTAGAACAGAGGCTGTGGACAGCACATGGGGGTTTAGAAGCAGAAAGGGACAAAGGTACCACAAGACAACAGCCTCTACCCAAATGGCTAGTCAAATTTCCTGAAGCTGGACACCAAACCCCAGGATTCCAGCTGGGTAAAGGGATCCTGATTCCTTCCAGAAAAGTTGGGTCTTTATTTGTTCATTTCCTGGATGTGTTTACACTTGGACAGAAGGGGCACAGCAGGGATGCTTTCAGGGCGTTTGCAGGGAAGCCAATCTCACAGGAATCGTGACTGCCAGATGTCAAACCAGTGTGTGCCGCTGAGCATGCTCTAAGCAGGATGCACAGGCGCTGAATCAAGGTCTGAGGAAACTGCTGCCCCCATCTAGGGCCTTTCCTGAGATGCAGGGAAAGCCTGTATGTCATTTAAAAAATACTAACAATCATTTTAAAAGATGATATGACTGTAAAAATTATCTGAGTACAAGATAGGCTAATGACATTCCAGTTCTGCTAATCACAGATATTCATTCCATCACCCCAAATCATCATAATGGGAACCATGGGTGGCAAAGGTGAGGAGGCCCAAGTGTCAAGTGGTCATAACAAGGATGTTGACTCTCATCTCTTGAAAACAAGCTCGGGTGCCTGGGTGGCTCAGTGGGTTAAGCATCTGCCTTCAGCTCAGATCATCATCTCAGGGTCCTGGGATCAAGCCCCACAGCAGGCTCTCTGCTCACTGGGAAGCCTGCTTCTCCCTCTCTCTTTGCACCTCCCCCTACTTGCACTCTCTCTCTCTCCCAAATAAATAAATAAAATGAAAGAAAGAAAGAAAAGAAAAGAAAAGAAAAGAAAAGAAAAGAAAAGAAAAGGAAGGAAGGAAACAAGCTCAAACATTGCTTTGCCCTACCATCAGGACTATGGTGCCCAAGTGAGAACTCTTCTCAGACAATGACCATAGACAGAGAAACAAAGTATTCTTAAATCTACATTGATTTTAAATTCCAAAACATTGCAAATACAAATTCTCTCTGACTTGAATGTTCAAGGCTCATGGAATGTTTTGAACATAAAAATCTTCTACATAAATCATTCACCCAAACATTTACTGTGCTCCTATTATATGTCAATACTACACTTTGATGAACCAGTTTTGATTAAAGAATAATCCTCATTATACTGGATTTCTCTGAAGACTTTAGTATCATGGCTCACCCCTTCATCTTAAAGTTCCTTCACTTCTATAAGAGTTCTCTCCCTCTTAAAGAGGCAGATCTCTCAGACCATTATCCCTTTTTACTAATTCCTCTTCCTCAGCCTTGTCCTCATGTCACTTTAAATCAAACAAGGGGTAAAAAAGGTAGTATATGAAAATCACCTGGGAAAAATACAGTAGAACACATCAATGAAACTAGAAGCTGGTTCTTTGAAAGAATTAATAATATTGATAAACCATTGGTCAAACTTATCCAAAAGAATGAGAAAGGACCCAAATTAATAAAATTATGAATGAAAGGGGAGAGGTCATGACTAACACCAAGGAAATAGAAACAATCATCAGAAATAATTATTAACAACTATATGCCAATAAGTTAAGCAACCTAGAAGAAATGGATGCATTCCTGGAAACCTAAAAACTACCAAGACTGAAACAGCAAGAAACTGACAACCTGAATAGACCAATAACCAGTAACGAGATTGAAGCAGTGACCAAAAACCACCCAAAAAACAAGAGTCCAGGACCTGACGGAATCCTTGGGGGAATTCTACCAAACATTCAAAGAAGAAATAATACCTATTCTCCTGAAGCAGTTTCAAAAAAAAGAAAGAAAGAAAGAAAAGAAACAGAAGGAAAACTTCCAGACTCTTTCTATGAGGCCAGCATTACCTTGATCCCAAATCTAGGCAAAGACCCCTTCAAAAAGGAGAATTTCAGACCAATATCCCTAATGAATATGGATGCCAAGATTCTCAACAAGATTCTAGCTAATAGGATTCAACAGTACATTAAAACATTAAAAAGATTATCCATCATGACCAGGTGGGATTTATCCCTGAGATGTAAAGTGGTTCAACACTCACAAATCAGTCAATGTGATAGAACACATTAATAAGAGGAGAAAGAAGAACCACATGGTCCTCTCAACTGATGCAGAAAAAAGCATTTGACAAAATACAGCATCTTGTCCTGATTAAAACTCTTCAGAGTATAGGGATAAAAGGAACATTCCTCAATTTCATAAAATCCATCTATGAAAAACCCACAGTGAATATCATTCTCAATGGGAAAAAACAGAGCCTTTCCCTTAAGGTCAGGAACATGACAAAAATGCCCACTCTCACCAATATTGTTCAACATAGTACTAGAAATCCTAGAAACAGCCATCAGACACAAAAAGAAATAAAATGTGTTCAAATTGGCAAAGAAGAATTCAAACCCTCTCTCTTCGCAGATGACATACTTTATGTAGAAAACCCAAAAGACTCCACCCCCAAATTACTAGAACTCATACAGCAATTCAGCAATATGGCAGGATGCAAAATCAATGCAAAGAAATCAGTTGCTTTCTTCTACACAAACAATGTAACTATAGAAAGAGAAATTAGAGAATCAATTCCATTTACAGTAGCACCAAACACCATAAGATACCTTGGAATAAACCTAACCTTTCAAGGAGGTAAAAGATCTATACTCTAGGAACTACAGAACTCATGAAATAAATTGAAGAAGACACAAAAAGATGGAAAAACATTCCATGCTCATGGATTGGAAGAATAAACATTGTTAAAATGTCTATGCTGCCCAGACATAGACATAGACACCTTCATTGCCATTTTGATCAAAATACCAATGGCATTTTTCAAACTGCAAGGAACAAACAATCCTAAAATTTGTATGGAACCAGAAAAGACCCTGAATTGCCATGAAAATGTTGAAGAAAAAAAAAAAAAAACTGGGGGCATCATGTTGCCTGACTTCAAGCTATATTATAAAGCTGTGATCACCAAGACAGCATGGTACTGGCACAAAAACAGACACATAGAACAATGCAACAGGATAGAGAGCCCATATATGGACCCTCAATTCAAAAAATGTTCAACAAGGCAGGACAAAATATCCAGTGGAGAAAAGACAGTCTCTTCAATAAATGCTGCTGGGAAAATTGGACAGCTATATATAGAAGAATGAAACTCAATCATTCTCTTACACCATACACAAAGATAAATTCAAAATGGATGAAAGACTAGACAGTAATCCATCAAAATCCTAGAGGAGAACGCAGGCAGTAACCTCTTCGACAACGGCCACAGCAACTTCTTTCAAGACATGTCTCCAAAGGCAAGAGAAACAAAAGCGAAAACAAACTTTTGGGACTTCATCAAGATGAAAAGCTTCTGCACAATAAAGGAAATAGCAAAACAAAGAGGCAACCCACAGAATGGGAGAAGATATTCGCAAATGACACTACAGAGCATGGACTGATATCCAAGATCTATAAAGAACTTCTCAAACTCAACACCCAAAAAGCAGAAAACCAAGTCAAAAAATGGGCAGAAGACATGAACAGACATTTCTCCAATGAAGACATACAAATGGCTAGCAGACACATGAAAAAATATTCATCATCATTAGCCATCAGGGAGATTCAAATTAAAACCACACTGAGATACCAGTTAGAATGGTAAAAATTGACAAGACAAGAAACAACAAATGTTGGAGAGGAACCCTCTTACACCATAGGTGGGAATGCAAGTTGGTACAGCCACTTTGGAAAACAGTGTGGAGGATCCTCAAAAAATTAAAAATAGAACTACCATATGACCCAGCAATTGCACTACTGGGTATTTACCCCAAAGATACAGATGTAGTGAAAAGAAGGGCCATATGCACCCCAATGTTCATAGCAGCAATATCCACAATAGCCAAAATGTGGAAAGAGCCAAGATACCCTTCAAGAGAAGAATGGATAAAGAAGATGTGGTCCATATACAATGGAATATTATTCGGCCATCAGAAAGGATGAATACCCAACTTTTGCATCAACACGGATGGGACTGGAAGAGATTATCCCAAGTGAAATAAGTCAAGCAGAGAAATTATTATATGGTTTCACTTAATTGTGGAACATAGAGAATAGCATGGAGGACATTAGGAGAAGGAAGGGAAAAATGAAGGGGTGGGGGGATCAGAGGGGGAGACGAACCATGAGAGATTATGAACCCCAGAAACAAACCAAGGGTTTAGAGGGGAGGGGGGTGGGGGGATGGGTCAGCCTGGTGATGGGTATTAAGGAGGGCATGGATTGTATGGAGCACTGGGTGTTATGCACAAACAACGAATCATGGAACACTACATCAGAAAATAATGGCATACTGTATGGTGACTAACTAAAATAATTGAAAAAAAATCACCTGGAAGACATTTTTCATTTTTTCAAATTTTATGATGCTTTCTACCCCCATTTGAGAATCTTCACCTATATGAACATATTTGCTATTTCTAGCTGGAATAAATCACATGTCTTAAGAGTTTGGGGATGAAAAGAAAAGCTGAAGATCTCTGTACTAAACACTTCCTAAATACATCCTCTTGATCTTACCTACTTCTGTGACTTCAACTACTTATCAACTATATGCTGATGATTTCAAAAATAACATTTTAAGTTCAGACCCACATATACAAATACTTAATGGATTTGTTTTCAAATGATCTACTAACTCAAATTCAGCACATCATATTATCTTTTTTTCTCCTCCCATTCTTAATAGTACCCATTCAGTGGATACTTCACACTCCCTATTCCCACCCCACATACATCAAATCTGTCACCACGTCCTTTCTCTTCCAGAACACATCTTAAGTCTGTCTACCACATGCCATATCCTACCCGGCCCTCTGCAGTAGCCTTCTCACTCCTCCCAACTGCAGCTTCTCTACTTCAAATTATTTTCCACATGCTCCTGATTCATACTTACTAAAGTAGATAATCTGAATGCAGCACTCATGATATACAAGATGGATTTTTGATAGCACACAATGTTTTAAATAATTATAAATTTTAAGTTTTAGAAAAGTAGAAGTAACATATCAAACTGGAATCTAAATATTAGGTTTGCTTTTAAGATAAATTTTGGTATAAAAATCAGACAATTTAAATAAAAATCTAGTTCAGGGAGCATGCAAATATTTTTAAAGAGATAAAAGTGGTACATTCATCAATGAAGTTTGGGAGGTCTGGTCCTACAAAATAGATCTAAACTTCTCAACATGATGTTGCAAATGCCATACGTCCTCAGCTTCAGCCACTGCCTCTTCCCATATTCCCTGCACTATTCAGACTCTCTGTATATCAGCTTTGTTGCACAGCAAAACACTCCAAACCAAGTGGCTAAAATAACATTTTTAGTTCATAATTATGCATATAAGCTGGGTCATTCTGTCTGGGCTGACAACAGATTCCCTGTGGATTCTCCCATGTGTCTATTGTCAAATGATGGATCAGCTACATGGCCCAAGATGATCTCACTCACATCTCTAGTGGTTAGGAGATGTCAGCCAGAGCCTCCGTTTCCTGCAGGTGGCCACTTTATCCTACAGCAAGATAACCTGGGCTCAATCACAATACAGTCTCAGGCTTCCAAGCACAGAATCCCTAGTGCATAAGCACTTTTCAAGTCTCTATTGGCTGCACATTTGCTAATGTCCCTCAGCCAAAGTAAGTCACATGGTCAACCAAATGCAGTGATGGGAAAACAGACTCCAGTTCTTCATGGAAGAACCTTCAATACCACATTGCCAGGAGCTGGATGCAGAAAAGGTAAGAAGTCATGACCATTGTTACTATCTATCCCTCTTTCGATATCCTAGACATGCCAGGCATATTCACACATATGCTCATGCTGTTCCCATTACCTGAAATGAACTATCAACCTCCTTTTGTCTTTCTGGCAAATTTTTATTTCTTGTCCTTCAAGGTTCTCCCCAAATACAGCATTTACTAACATCTTTCCTCAAATTAATTATTCCCTCCTATGCTCCCATGATCCCTAGCATATGCCTCTTTATAGCATCCAGTGAATTGTATTATAATGTTAAAATGTCTCCCTATATAGACAGTCTTTGTACCACTAGCACAGTGACTGGCAAAGAACATGCATTCAGTAAGTGCTCATTAAATTGAATTTTTTTTAAAGATTTTATTTATTTATTTGACAGACAGAGATCACAAGTAGACAGAGAGGCAGGCAGAGAGAGAGGAGAGACAAGGAAGCAGGCTCCCTGCTGAGCAGAGAGCCCGATATGGGGTTCAATCCCAGGACCCTGGGATCATGACCAGAGCCGAAGGCAGAGGCTTTAACCCACTGAGCCACCCAGGCGCCCCATTAAATTGAATTTAATTGAATAAATTCAAAACAAAAATTAAAATCTCCTTCAAATAAGCCTACATTTAAACAACTTAAGGTGCAACTATCTTATGAGTTAGTAGGATTAATTAGATCCACCTCATCTAATTTGAAGGGCAATGCTTCCAGCCAGAAGCATTTTTCTTGTGCAACTGGCACAAAAGCCTGAACTTGCAGCATAGAGTATTCCAGGTCTTAAAATGTTTTGCTATAGTGCAAACAACATAGGCTTTGTGGAGTTTGAAACACTAGGACTCAAAACCTGGCCCCTTGTGTGATCCTGATAATTAATTTATTACATTTCTCTGCACCACTCTTTTACATCCAGTTATTTGTGTTGCAATAAATTATGTAAAGCACCTAGCAGAGTGCCTACCACATACCTAACACACATCAAACCCCAGGGTCTCCTCTAAGCAAAGCAAATCACCTGGAAGGGGTAACCTCAAACTTCCTTCATTAACATCTGAGGAGAGTGGGATTAAGGGAAGAAGAGTGTAAAAGTAAGGGATAGTCAATAATTCCACAGTGTTACTGAGAGCAAGAACTGTGGCTAGTATTAGACAGTTACATCACTTTTGAAGTATCCAATCAAGGACTGTTTCCCAGTCCCCAAGGTTTATAATGAATATCTCTTGTGAAACAGGAATATGCAATCAACATTTATATATCTATGTAAGTAAGATTACTGGGGGAAAAGCTAAGGAAGAAAAGGGGTCGTTCAAAATGACGTTATAGTAATCTTTTAATGAATATTCCCTCACTCTTCTAGTTATTACATTTAAAAGTAGTTACAAAAGTAGAGTTTTGGAAGGGTGGGGGCTAGGGGGATGGGTCAGCCTGATGATGGGTATTAAGGATGGCAAGGATTGCATGAAGCACTGGGTGTTATACGCCAACAATGAATCACGGAACACTACATCAAAGACTAATGATGTACTGTACGGTGACTAACACAACACAATAATAAATAAATAGGTAGTTATAGTAAACAAGTTTTTTTTTTTCTCCCTAAGGATATATATTTTTTAAAGGTTTTATTTATTTATTTTGACAGACAGAGATCACAAGTAGGCAGAGAGAGAGAGAGAGAGGAGGAAGCAGGCTCCCTGCTGAGCAGAGAGCCCAATGTGGGGCTCAATCCCAGAATCCTGGGATCATGACCAGAGCCGAAGGCAGAGGCTTTTAACCCACTGAGCCACCCAGGTGCCCCGTCCCTAAGGATATAATTTTTTAAGTGAGCAAAATAAAGTGCATGACAAACACATAATTCCAAGCTTTAAATTGTATCACTTTCAAAGGAAATGTTACCACTGAAACCAATATGAAGTGAGTTTTAGATACACTGAAGTTGTTTCAAAGTAAAGCCAAATTTCATACATTTTAATAATATCTTTCAACTTCCAAAATCCACACAGGAACTTTACTCCTCTAAGATGTCTCTACACCTACCCCTCCTGAGGATATTCTCATATCTCAGTGGCAGCTCTGAAACACATACTTAGAACTATTCACTAAAACAATCTACATTTGTTGACACCTAGCCCTATAAATGAATCTCCCATCATTTCCCCTGCAATCTTTCAAACTAGCTACACAGTAAACCTCCTGATACCCGGGGTTCTACTTTTTGTATTTTCCTAATCCACTTCTCCCCACTCCTAGCATCCTGATTATACACAACAAATGTTAATTTATGACTGACAAGAAAATGTGTAAGCATTTGGTGATGGTAAATTCATTGTCACTCAAGTTCAGATCAATACCTCTAGAGACCTTAAAGACTGAAAAATTACGGTAGCCCCATCCACCTGGAAATCAAAATGAAAATAATACTAAACCATAAAGCACACAACTTACATATAATGTTGAAAATTACATGCATGTTCAAATTTAAATAGCTTCTGCTGGCAATATTTTAGGTAAGCTCATCAAAGGTTGAACAGCTCTCTCATTCTCCTTTCCCTCCCCACTGCAAGGTGAGTCTATGTGTGGGAGGGTGGAAGATACGAGGCGGGGGAGGGGGGAACAAACTGGAGCAAGCATGCGTCTCTAATTTCCTTGTGCTTGGTCTCCTGTAGAATAACTCCAACTCTTGGTCCAATTCATAAAACTGTATCAGAATGTTAATTATGGTGAGTATGCTGCAGAATGTAGAAAGAGGAATCAAATGATAGCCAAAATTCATATGTATATTTGCTGTTTTCTTGTAAGTGCCCAAATTCTATTGCAGGTATGTGGCAAGATAGTTTAACATAACATGAATAGAAACAACCTAACATAATGCCTTGCCTGCTGTTCCGACTGTATTGTGCTTGTGTATAGAAAAGAAGGTATGATAAATGATTGTCAGCACAGCTCTCAGAAGCACAAGTTTTTGCATTTTATTTCATTAGACTTCAACATTTGATAAAAACAACAAGCACCAGATTATATTTGGATAAACCTTCCATAAATAATGTTTTCACAGCAGTCACAAAGTCTAGAATGCAGATGCTAATTACAGAGCCAAATCAAAACTACCATAGTTGCAATTAAAACTAAAATATTTTCACTTATGATTCTCATATTCATAGTAACAGATATTGGTTAATATTTCCATTAAATCTGAATACTCTATGCTTGGATATAATTATTTCAACTAATCTGTTTCCACTTTTACATTTTAATATCTTAGTGTACTCTGTAAGATTTGAATATGGAATTTGATTATTTTAATGTACCCAGGTAGACCTTTTGCCTTTTGATTAAAAATGTTTGAACACCTAAGAAAATGGCATAGAGAAATAAGGAAATTCTTGTAATTATAAAGGTCCTTACATACAGGTACTTTAGAACACTAAGTTTTGGGGTGCCTGGGTGGCTCGGTTGTTAAGTGTCTGCCTTCAGCTCAGGTCGTGATCCCAGAGTCCTGGGATCAAGCCCCGCATTGGGCTCCATGCTCTGTGGGAAGCGTGCTTCTCCCTCTCCTACTCCCTGTGCTTGTGTTCCCTCTCTCGCTCGCTCTCTGTCAAATAAATAAAATCTTAAAAAAAAAAAACACAACACTAAGTTTTAAGACCTATGCTGATAGTGAAGTATAAGAATGCACATTTAGAATGCAAATGAATAATTCAATTAATTGTTATGTGATCAGATCTCATTGGTTCTAAGATATGTCCAATTAAAAAAAAAATGTCCCTTGGTAATTTTGATGTAGGAGTAGAAAGTGTATTACGTCCATTAAATAGGAAACCGAGGATTACTTGAATAGTATTACAGGTCTGTAGAATGACTGATGGTCTTTGCAAAGGCTCAGACTGGTTTCATCTTTCTTGAGATTTTATCACTGATTTGTTCTTAGTCATGTGCAGTTACTAAGGCTAGAAAAGGTAACAAGTGTTTGACATATGATAGTTGAGCCACTTTCGTCAGACTGCATTCATTTTAATCTATACTCATACTTGGTACTCTTAGGTTCATATGTTCTTGGGCTTTGGTTTTTCTTGTTTCCAGCAATGGGTCAAACAAATATTACAATAACACTACCCTCTAAAGCTCTACAAAGATAATGTATCTGTTTCCTTGCAAGGGATGCTTTTACATCTCAGATAAGTGACTGTAGAGCAAGCACCTAATGTAAAGACTTACTCTTTTTTTGCTGCCTTATTTGCACAGCTTACAACATATCCCTTACCTTTTAGCTTATATTATCCAACTCAATTCAATCCATCCTTTACATTCTGCAGCAACCCACAGAAGTTCTCTGTTAGTTGAGAGGAAATTTCAAGGGAGGAGGGGTGTGGAAAAAACACATTTAATTTATGCTACTGAAAAGGGACTGTTCTAAATGGTTTCTGCACACTTTTGCATCTTCTTACACACTACAAATCAGCTCAGATATCTTAATCAGTGGCTAGAAACATATCCTTATCAGTAACATATTCATGAAAGATGGTATGTGTATGAGCTGCAAAATGTTTGGCAGAGAACGAGGAATAAAAACGAAAAAGAATATGGTAAAGAGTTGATGGAATAGCTTTGTGTTTCAAACCTATTCGTTTTGGAAATTTTCTATCATCTGTTTGTTCTATTTAGAAGGATAATAGACAAACCAAAAGAAAGTCAGCTTTCTATGGCTTTGATCTCACCTATACATCGATACACTTACTGTACGTGATCCGGATGGAAGCCTATCTATACACAGTGGTGAACAGAAGAACATATATACATTTTCGTGTCTCTTTCTAAATTTTCCTATTCATGATATTACCTAATGCAAAGTTCAGCACTGTTCTGTTTTGACAATCTAAGCACTGTCTAAACATTATTTCACAAAATCAAGAGTAGTTCTTGACAATTAATTTCTGTAGTCAATGGTCTTCACAAACTGGGCAACTCCCCTTGGAACTCAGGAGCCACAACAGCAGACTGTGTGCGTGAAAGAGCAAGACAATTCATTAGCCTATTCTGCAGCAGCTCAAAGTGGCGGGGGATGTCAGCCCCTGCTCTGGCGCTTCAATACTAATGAGAGTCATTGCATATTCATAACCCCAAATACAGTCAGCTTCTTGTAAAAACTTTTGTCACCCAGGCTTCATGGCAAGAGCAAAGCACTGCACAATTCGTGTCGTGGCACTTCCGCCAAGTGAGTGCAAGAGCAAGATGGATTGTTTTGCAACGTAGCCTGACGGGGAACTAAAAGATGCTGCCCCAAGGGTCCTAAAATTCTGCTTAGTTTGATTGCAAAGCCCCAAATAATCAAAGAAACAAAAAGGAAGCAGCGGTAGTGAATGTATATGTCTATATATACAAATACCCACATATAAACCATACACAAAGAATATATAAAAGAATACTTCAAACAAGGAATTTGGCTTATTGAGTGTTCAGAGTAATTATCTGTTAGGAATGTAAAACCGCTCCCATCAATGCTTACCATGTTGAAAGAAGAATGGTATGTCCCAGTAAACTTGTTCTTGAGTTGCAGAAACACCATGGCATACCTTAATAGAAACAGATTTCTAAAACTGTCTGAAGTTTCCCGTCATTATCAATACCAAAGCTTAGTGAACTGAACCTGTCAGCTCTGCCAAATGTAGAGCAACCTGGAATCCAGTTCCTCGGGCAGCTTTTTAAGTTGTTGTCAGTGCCTCCCCTGCTTTATCACCATCATCATTATGATTAGTTTCCAGACGTGAGCCATTCAGTGTGCTTGCCAGGAAATCCTGAGGGGCCAGCACACCACCATCTGACCCCAGAACAGCGGTCTGTTCGGGGTAGCTACCAGCAACCCCTGGAGTCAGAGAAAGGAAATGTATGTTTCAGCACCTCTTTGTAAAAGCCTTGAGCATTTTTTTTTTTTTCACTCGTAATGATGATGTCTTCAGCCGAATGCCAGCACACTTCCACATTTTTCTGACAGGCATACAGTCTATAAACTACACATAAAAATTAAATAAAACAGGACAGTGAAAGAAGAGTTTCTAAATTTGATCACACTTGAGTTGTTAAAAGTTATTTCCAGATGCGTACTGTGTATAAATATCTGCATAGCTAAAGACAAATCAGGAATATTGGGAAAATGGTGGGGGATAGATGATGAGGTGTTGTGGGGGAAGGGGCTCTCCAAACTGTTTTACATCTCAGGCACAGACACACAAGCTTCGAAAATAGAAGGATTTGTGTTTATGATTGATTGAGGTAACTGATTATCCACAGATATTTTAAGTGTTGAGACATTAAATTGTCAGCTCTATCAGTCTGATTGCAGTAAAACATGAAAACATTGACTTTTGTCTAGTTAGAGAAATTTATTTTTCCCAGAATGACAATCCTTTAAGTAGAAGCCAGGCAGCTTGCCAGCTTTCCATGTCATACACTGAAGTTTGCAAATGCAACCCATATTTTCAAGTGTTTTTCAAGGTTCAATGAATGGCGCACAGGTCTTTTGCAAATAGTCTTGTAACAAACAGATTCCTGCAGTATGCTTCATTCTTTAAGGCTGAGAAAAGTATTTATTCATTTTGAAGTTAAAAAAAAGTGCAGCTTTGCATTCATGTTACCAGTGCTCTTCAGTTATTCAAAGTATCTCTCAAAAATAAAATTAAACCTCTTTGGACCACCATGCTGTGAACAAGTTTGATTAATATGTTTTATAAGTCTGAAATAAATGCTCATAACTGTCAGTTAGCTGACAGCTTTCAAAAGTCTTTGTTCCCAGAATGAGTAATTTGTCTCTTTAAGATACCATATTTCAGCCAAAAAGGAAGATATAATGATCAAGTAAATTCTACTAAAATTTGGTTGTTGTTAATCAGCTTTATATTCTGGGTCTTTGCATGGGTACTATATGTGTGCATACTATTTTACAAAATAAAAATACATCTGATTTGTTATTATAACTTGTTAGAATACCTGTGCTTTTCACTGGGAAGAACTGTGTCCAGTGTTTAAAATCCAGTCCATTACAAGAATAAAAAACATCAGATAGTCGTTTTTTTTTTTAATTTTTCATTTAAGTTCCATTTAGTTAACATATAATGTATCATTAGTTTCAAGGATAGAATTTATTGATTCATCAGTTGCATATAACACCCAGTGCTCATTATATCAAGTACCCTCCTTAATACCCATCACCCAATTACCCCATCCCCCCAGCCACCTCCCCTCCAGCAATCCTCAGTTTGTTTCCTATAGTTAAGAGTCTCTTACGGTTTGCCTCCCTGTTTTTATCTTATTTTTCCTTTCCTTCCCCTATGTTCACCTGTTATATTTCTTAAATTCCGCAAATGAGTGGAATCATATGGTATTTGTCTTTCTCTGGCTTATTTCACTTAGCATAATACCCTCTAGTTCCAACCACGTCATTGCACATGGCAGGATTTCGTTCTTTTTGATGACTGGGTAATATTCCACTGTATATGCATACCACATCTTCTCTATCCATTCACCTGTTGATGGGTATCTGGGCTTTTTACACATTTTGGTTATTGTGGACATTGCTGCTATAAACATTGGAGTGCATGTGTGCCTTCAAATCACGATTTTTGTGTCTTTTGGATAAATACCTACTAGTGCAGTTGCTGAATTGTAGGGTAGTTCTATTTTTAACTTTTTGAGTACCCTCCGTACTGTTTTCCAGAGTGGCTGTACCAACCAATTTGAATTCCCACCAACAGTGCAAATGGATTCCCCTTTCTCTGCATCCTCGCCAACACCTGTTTTTTCGAGTTGTTCATGTTAGCCATTCTGACAGGTGTGAAGTGGTATTTCATTGTGGTTTGACTTGTATTTCCCTGATGCCAAGTGATATTGAGCATTTTTTCATGTGTCTGTTAGCCATGTGTAGGTCTTCTTTGGAGAAATGTCTGTTCAAGCCTTCTGCTCATTTCTTGACAGTCAATCCTTTTAATAAAATATGTGACTGAGAAATCATCACTAGACCTGATGATTTAAATGAAAACACCAATGAAAAGACAGATGTGGTCATTAATTCTATGGAAATACCAACATTTCTATATTTGTTGCATATTGTCAAAGGATTACAATGATTATTAAAATACAGAATGTCGTAAAGCCCAGCAGACCATAGGCCCCTCCATGTCTGAATTCTGTAGATAGCAACAGATAATACCTGGAACAGAGGGTACCTGTGCAGCTATCCAAGGCTACCCCAATTAGATTAACACTTCTTCCTGACTTTTAGCCAACCACCTCCTGTTCTTGAGCACTAGATTTGGCTGTTCTTCTTATAATGTCTTAGAAAGTTATAACTATATAAGTTGTCATTAAATTATCTCTTCTCTTCCTTTACTCCAACCATGGCTGATGTTTCACTCCTTTTCTGTGACAACTTTAGGAAGCACCCTGTTTATACACTATGTACATAGTTCCTTTTGTCAACATGCTTTCCTTCTTTAGTTGTACCTACTTTCATACCATGCCCACAAAGATTAAAATTACAGACCATATTCCATTTAATGTCTTTTTTAAATTTTTCCTAATCTCTAAGAAAGGATCATTTTTATAACAATTGTGCTTTTTACTCCTATTATATTACCTTTCTTCATAAGAAGTCATTTTTCATTTTATCATTTTCCAAATTGCCCAAAAGCCACAGGTTCTGTACATAAAATCATTTGTATAAGCATTACTGCTCTTCATTTTGATATATCCATTATTAAACTTTTAATGAAGTTTATTTTCATTCTTTATGTGCTCTCTATGCCATAGCTATCCCTTATAATTTCTAATATACTATGGAAGTTTTGAAACAATGATCTTTCTGGCTTATATACAAATTTCCTCACCTTTGTTATGTCTTATAATTATTTTTAGTATTTATTGGTTGCCAGGAACATTTATTCTGATGAAGAGGATGTTCAGGCTATAAGCAAATACTGGCTTCCTGTGACTAAGCTTGGGATAGGTAACTGGTTTCACATTTATCTTTTCTTTTTGGTTCATGGCACTCAATAAAGAGACCTCTTTTTTGAAATGCCTGATGTTCACACTTGATTCAGGTATATTATGTTGATTGGGCTGGGGGAAATTCAGATGAGCTTCATCCTGGCTTTTTGCCTGGCTTAATCCTCTTCTTTATGACTTAGTTTAGATTTTATCTCTTCCAGGCAGCATTCTTTAACTCTCAAAGAAGGATTAGATGTCTTCCCTGTGTGCCTACTCATGTTTTAGCATTTAATACACAGTACTTAAATTATCTAAATATTTATCTCTCCAACTAGATGGTACTCTCCTTGAAGATGGTGTTTCAGACTCATTATTGTATCCTCAATGGTGGCCTCATGCCTGGCACATAGAAGTAGTAAAAAATTTGTTTAGCATAAATTAATAAATAATTGGATCAGGCTTTTAAAAATCAGAAAGAGAACTGTAGTTGTTTAAAAAAAAAAGAGAGGAGAAGAATTTAGATTGTAGAGCTTTTCTTATCTCCTACCACATACTCATATACACTGACATGCCATATCATTGATATTTTGCATAATTTCAACTGCCCTCCCACTCTTAGGCTTACATTTTCAGGGCTCTCAGAAGTTTTGGTGAGAAAAGAGAAAATGCATTTTTCCCCAAAGACCTGTTCATGTAAGGCAGAGTTTAGTATAGTCTCTTACAAAAATCAAGTTTGTTTCCAGACCATGGAGCACTAAGACAATGAAGGTAAGATGACAGCTCAAAATGGACAATTTCTTCATCAACTTTTTAGGATCAAATATCCTCATCCTTGCGCCCTATCCTCTCCAAAGAGCTGAGGTATTTCTGGCCTCTGGTTTTGAAGTTTAAGAAGAGAAATTTAGAATGCTGTTAAGCTTTCTTCTAAGACCTTGTCCAGAACAACCAATGTGGCCTCCAACAAAGTAAAAAAGGAGAGACCTTTAAGGCAATTGGTACACCATGGCAGATTTCAAGAATGCCTACGATCCCAGCAGTATGAATAGCTGAGAGAGAAACCGGGGACATGGAAACTGGTTATACCAATTTAAATTTTCAGCGTTTTCTTGGCCAATATCTGAACCATCAGCAATAAAATGATTTCCAGTAAGATCACTGCTGCTGAACTTTATATTTTAACCAACCTGGTTCTTATAGAGTATAGAAAGCAAAATTCTTAAATTCACAAAGTGTTTTCCTTTATATTAAGAATAGCATCACATTTAGAGATAAATCTGTGTTCCAGTAATGACTAAGCGACTTGCTATGTGATCTTGGAGTAGTAATTTAAAAATTTTCTGAACCTCAGCTTCCTCTTTGTTGTGAGGATTAAATAACAATGCAGTATGCCTTTAATTTTACCCACTATGCTGTTAGTGCTCAATAAATAGTACTGATAATTTTTGTAAGGTTCTTTATAACAGGGGTTAGCAAACTAAAGCCTGCAGGACAAATCTGCTCACCATCTTTTTTTTTTTTTAAGATTTTATTGATTTATTCAACAGAGAGAGAGAGAGATCACAAGTAGGCAGAGAAGCAGGCAGAGAGAGAGGGGGAAGCAGGCTCCCTGCTGTGCAGAGAGCCCGATGTGGGGCTCGATCCCAGGACCCTGAGACCACGACCTGAGCTGAAGGTAGAGGCTTAACCCACTGAGCCACCCAGGCGCCCCTCACCATCTATTTTTATAAATAAAGTTTTATTAGAACACAGCCACATTCCTATGCTTATATGTTGCCTATGACTACTTCTGTGCTATAATGACAGAGTTAAATACCAGAAAGATTAATGACAGAGTTAAAACAGGGACCATATATCCCATAAAACCTAAAACATTTACTATCTGGCCCTTTACAGAAAAAGTTTGCCGACCCCCACCTACTACAGAGATTTCACTACAACCTCTAAGATAAAACACCACCTCCTTTTAGAACATTAATAAACCAAATAAGCCTCCTTGGCTTTCTGTTCATAGAGTTCCAAAATCACCCAACAAGACAGACCAAAATTGTTTTCATAAGGTGAAAAAAAATTTAAGAGTATTTTAATGGTTTTCAGTATACCTAAAACTGTTATTAAATGCAGTATATTCAGTTTCACAAAGAAAATGACTAATCTCATGGCCCTTTCTCTTCATCTATCCTCAATAGTGATGGGATATGACTAAAAGTAATGATAGGGATGGTTAAGCAAAATAATATGCACTTGGGTGGCTCTGTTGGTTAAACATCCAACTCTTGATTTTGATTCAGATCATGAGCTCAGGGTCATGAGATTAAGCCCCATGTCAGGCTCCATGCTGGCAGTGGAGCCTGCTTAAGGGGCTCTCTCTCTCTCTCCTACTACCTCTTCCTCCAGCTTTCACAAAACTCAACTCTAATAACAACCTGATGGCATAAATATACTACTTGCATAGCTCTATTCTAGGCTTAGTCAAATAGACAGGAAAGCAGATACATTTGTCCAGTTTCTCCAAAAAACAGAACCACTAAATGAGAAATTAAAAAAAAAAAAACTTAAAATAATGAATTGGTTCATGTGATTATAGAAGCTGAAAGGTCCCAAGATCTGGACCCAGGAGAGCCAATAGTATAGTTACAATCCAAGTCCAAAGTCCTAAGAACCAGAAAGGCCAATGGTATAAGTTCTAGTCTGAAAGCCAGCAGGTTTGAGACCCAAAAGATCTATGTGCCAGCTTAAGTATTCAAGCAGAAGAACTCCTTCTTATACACTTTTTTGTTCTACTCATACCTTCAGCTGATTAGATGAGGCCCACCTAAATTGGGGAGAGCAATCTTTTTCTTATTCAAGTCTAATTACCACACAGTATTATACTAATTTCAGGTGTACAATATAGTGATTCAACAATTCTATACATTACTCAGTGCTCATCAAGATAAGTGTACTCTTAATCCCCTTTCTCTATTTCACCCATACCTCCACCCACCTACCCTCTGACAACCATATTTGTTCCCTGTATTTAGGAGTTTGTTTTCTCTTTTTTTTTCTTTGTTTATTCCTGGTTTTTGTTTCTTAAATTCCACATGAAGGAATTCATGTGGTTTTTGTCTCTCTCTGACTTATTTTACTTAGCATTATATCCTCTAGATCCATTCATGTTGCTACAAATGGCAAAATTTAACTTTACGGCTAATATTCCATCATTATATATACATATATATATGTATATACATACGTACACACATCTTTATACATTCATCTGTCAATGAACACTTGAGTTGCTGCTCTATATTGGTTATTGTAAATAATGCTGCAATGAACACAGAGGTGCATATATCTTTTCAAATTAGTGTTTTTATATTCTTTGTGTAAACACCCATTAGTGGGATTACTGGATCATATGGTAATCTTATTTTCAATTTTTTGAGGAACCTCTGTACTGTTTTCCACAATATTTGTTCCAGTTTGCATTCCCACCGACAGTACATGAGGGTTCCTTTTTTTCCACAACCTCACCAACACTTGTTCTTTCTTGTGTTTCTGATTTTAGCCTTTTAAGATCAGTTGTATTATTTATTTATTTATTTATTGGTGGGGGAGAATGCAAGTAAGGGGAGCAACAGAAGGATAGGGAGAAGCAGGCTCCCTGCTGAGCAGGGAGCACAATGCAGGGCTAGATCCCAGGACTCTGGGATCATGACCTGAGCCAAAGATAGATGTTTAACCAACTGAGCCACCCAGTCGCCCCTAATTTTAGCCTTTCTGACAGGTGTGAGGTGATATCTCATTTTTGACTTGCGTTAGTCAATGATGATTACTGATGTTGAATGTCTTTTCACACATCTGCTGGCCATCTGTATGTCTTCTGTGGAGAAACATTTGTTCATGCGTTCTGTCCATTTTTTTTTAACCATTTATTTATTTGAGAGAGACAGTGCACATGAGTAGGGAGAGAAGCTAAAGGAGAGAGAGAGGGTCTCAGACTCCCCACTGAGAGTGCAAAGCCCAGCTCAAGGCTCAATCCCACGCCCCTGAGATCAAGACCTGAGCCAAATCAAGAGTCAGTTGCTTAACTGACTGAGATACCCAGGCACCTTCTGACCATTTTTAATTGGATTTTCTGGTTTCTTTGGGTGTTGAATTGTATAACTTCTTTAAATATTTTGGATACTAACCCTTTATTGAATATGACATTTACAAATATCTTCTCCCATTCAGTACATTCTCTTTTGTTGATTGTTTCCTTTGTTCTGCAGAAGCTTATTATTTTGATGTCGTCTGAACAGTTTATTTTTGCTTTTTATTCTTTTGCCTGAGGAGACATAACTAGAAAAATGTTGCTACAGCCAATATCAGAGAAATTACTGCCTGTGCTCTCTTCTAAGAATTTACAGTTTCAGGTCTTATATTTAAGTATTTAATTAATTTTGAGGGTTGTGTGTGTGTGTGTGTGTGTGTGTGTGTGTGTGTGGTGTAAGTGGTCCACTTTCACTCTTTTGTGTGTAGCTGTCCAGTTTTTTCAACACCATTTGTTGAAGAGACTATTTGATTTCCACTGCATATTCTTGCTTACTTTGTCATAGATTGATTATATAATCTTGGGTTTGTTTCTGGACTCTCTATTCTGTTCCATTGATCTAGGTGTCTATTTTCATGCCAGTACCATACTGGGTTGTTTTTTTAATATTTTATATTTATTTTATATTTATTTGAGAGAGAGAGAGAGAGAGCACGCGTGCGCACAAAGGCAGTGGGGAGAAGCAGACTCCCCACTGAGTACAGACCCTGACACAGTGCTTGATCCCAGGACCCTAAGATCATAACCTGAGCCAAAGGCAGATGCTTAATGGATGGAGCCACCAGGTGCACCACCATACTGTTTCAGTTACTATAGCTGTCTAGTGTATCTTGAAATCCGGAACTGTGGTCCCTCTGACTTTGTTCCTCTTTCTCAAGATTACCTTGGCTATTCAGGGTCTTTTGTGGTTCCATTCAAATTTTAGGATAATTTGTTCTAGTTCTGTGAAAAATGTTGATTTTTTTATAGGGATTGCATTAGCTCTATAGATTGCTTTTGGTAGCATGGACATTGTCACAATATTGGTTCTTCCTGAGAATGGAATATCTTTCCATTCATTTGTGCCATCTTCAATTTCTTTCATCAATATTTTAGTTTTCAGAGTACAGATGTTTCACCTCCTTGGTTAAATTTATTCCTAGATATTTTATTATTTTTGCTGCAAATGTAACTGGGATTGTTTTCTTAATTTCTCTTTCTGTTAATTCATTATGAGTTTATAGAAATGCAAAAGATTTACAGCTACTAATTTGTATTCTACTGCTTGACTGAATTCATTTAACATTTCTAGGAGATTTTTGGTGGTGTCTTTAAGGTTTTCTATAATAGTATAATGTCATCTACAAATAGTGACAGTTTTACTTCTTCCTTACCAATCTTCATGCCTTTTATTACTTTTTTCTTGTCTGATTGCTATGGCTAGGACTTCTAGTACTATGTTGAATAAAAGTGGTGTGAGTAGACATCTTTGTCTTGTTCCTCACCTTAGAGGAAAAGCTCTTTGTTTTTCACCACTGAGTATAATATTAGTTGTTGAGTTTTTCATATATGGCCTTTATTATGTTGATATACATTCCTTCCAAACTTACTTTGTTGAGAGTTTTTATCATTAACTGATGTCGTACTTTATGAAGTGCTTTTTCTGCTTCTACTGATATGATCATATGGTTTCTATCCTTTTTCTTATTGATGTAATAATATCACACTGACTTGTGAATATTGAATATGCCTTTATTTCTGGAAAAAATCCCACGTGATTGTGGTGAATACTTTTTTAATGGATTGTTGCATTTGGTTTGCTCATATTTTGATTTTTGCATCTATGTTCATCGGTATTAGCCTGAGTTTTGTTTTGTGTTTTTGTAGTGTCTTTATTTGGTTTAGGGTAACACGGTCCTCACAGAAGAAATTTGGAAGCTTTGCTTCATCTTTAACTGTTGGTAATAGTTTGAGAAGGACAAACTATCAAACTATCTCCTTAAAATGTTTGAATAAATTCACCTATGTAGCATTCTAATCCTGGAATTTGTTTGCTGGGAGTTTTTTGATTACTGATTCAATTCCATTGCTAATAATCAGTGATTATTAGCAATGGAATGATAAAAATTATCATTTTTCCTGATTCAGTTTTGGAAGGTAATGTTCTAGGAATTCATCCATTTCTTCTACGTTGTCCAATTTGTTGGCATATAATTTTTCTTAACATTCTCTTGTAATCCTTTTTATTTTTCTGTGGGGTCAGTTGTTATTCATCCTCCTTCATTTCTGAGTCCTCTCTTCTTTTTTTTGTTGAGTCTGGCTAACAGTTTATTGATTTTATTATTCTTCAGTTGAGTCCTCTTGTCTTTTTTTGATGAGTCTGGCTTGAGTACTCTTTTTTTTTTTTTTATGAGTCTAACAGTTTATCAATATTGTTATTCTTTAAAAAAAAAAAAAAAACAACACTAATCTTCTTTACCCAGTCTAACAATTGAAATGTTAATCTCATCCAAAGAAACCTTCACAGACACACCCAGAATAATGTTTGACCACATATCTGGGCACCTTGTGACCCAGTCAAGTTGACACATAATATTAACCAACACAGCAGGCAGGCAGCTGACCACAAACAGTTCTATCAAGTAGAAAAGTATAGAAAGGACTCTCATATATACAAATATATTCTGTAAAAACTTTTTTATTGCTGCTACAAAGATGAATTTAAAAAATTAGGATTTTAAAAACTACTTATACAAAATATTTAAGTGAACAATTCTATACACTGGAAAACTAGGATTCAACATAAGAATTAGTACCTCCTGAAACTATAATATGTAAACAAGTATATTCATAACAGATAGTAAAATTTACCCAGGGCTTCTTGAAAATAATGGATTATCATAAAGCTAGATCACCCTCATTTCGTGTAAGCATAATAAAGTAGGCCAAGCCAAAAGCTTTTATTAAATCTGAAGAGTCTATATTTACCAAAATATTCTCTTCCTTTCAACTAACCCTCCATATATTTGGTATTATTGTTAAGACCTGGATACAGCCACAATGTAGATCACTTTACTTTTCTCCTTTGTTACTATAATAACTTGGTAGGAAATGTGTTTTAACCTTGTAAAATAGTAACACCAAACCATTCATTAACTATCTTTTCTTAATGGTCACCTCCTAATGTGTTTATTTTTTTTTAAGATTTTATTTATTTATTTGACAGAGATCACAAGTAGGTAGAGAGGCAGGCAGAGAAAGAGAGAGAGGAAGGGAAGCAGGCTCCCTGCTGACCAGAGAGCCCGATGTGGGGCTCAATCCCAGGACCCCGGGATCATGACTGAGCCGAAGGCAGAGGCTTTAACCCAATGAGCCACCTAGGCGCCCCTCCTAATGTGTTTATTAAGCCTAACATTTCTTCACCTTTACTTGAGAGATAATAGCAAGGTACTATGATTATTGAAACCAATCAATTACAATTTATTATAAATCTCAACACATTACAACAATTTTATTATAAATCTTACACTTCATAAAAAGCAAGAGCAAGTGTTTCTAGAGAATTAGAGTATTTTCTGCTCTATTGCTTTGAATACAGCAAAGTAAACACAACCTAAGAAATTCTACTTCCAGAGGCCTGCTGGCATTACTGGTTATTGTTGTGCATAAACAAAGAAATAAAGAAACAACAAAATAAAGAAACAAAGAAATACCTATTGGAGTTTACCTATTGGAGTGTACTAAGACCAAATATGAAATTGCTGGAGTGGGAGGCACCTAAAGGAAACAACTTTTTCAAGACCCTTCTCTGTTCATCAACAAAAATAAATAAAAGACAAAATATCATGTCTATATTTTGGGGAGATTAGTGGTCCAACCTGGAATTTCAGCAAATAATTTTGATAGACCATTAAAAGTGTTGTGAGTAGACTAGTAATCTCAAAAAACTTGCTTTGCAGCATATCAAGATCTGTGAAGCTGGGGCACCTGGGTGGCTCAGTCAGTTGAGTATCTGACTCTTGGTTTCAGGTCAGGTCATGATCTCAGGGTCATGAGATCAAGGCACAGATCAGGCTCCATGCTCATTGGGGAGTCTGCTTGAGTTTCTCTCTCTCTCTCCCTGTGTCCCTCCCCTGCCTCTCTCTAAAATAAATCTTTTTTAAAAATTTTAAAAAGATCTGTGAAGCAAATTCTAAATACAAATGTTCATTTTACATAACTCTTTTCTGGAATTTTAAGTTAGGAATGGATGACTTTTTGTGAAGAACATATATATCCTAAACTTTTTAATGTCTGAATTTAGCAAAACCCAAAACACGTTTGGTCAAAGTTTATCTTAATCCATTTCTCAAAATTTATATGCTGTAGGTATACTTCAAAAGCAATTTATTTTATGTGTTTCTCATTCATACTTTGCTCATCAAAAGTTTATAAGAGATGGTTTTTCTCTAAGCTGCCTTATGAGGTTTGGTTTTATAAATTTGAAACATTCTTATTTTGAAGAGAGAAAGTTGCTCAGAAAACCTGTACTTCAGAATTACTAATTTGGCTCAAAGCCTTCAGCTAGCAAAATATTTCCTAACTCTCAACCAACTTTCTTTAACATTTTTTATAACTCCACAGGTCCAGATACAGCTACAATGTAACTGAACAAGATATAGCACCACCATCTAGGCAGCATTTCCAAAACTGTGTTCTCAAGAGATGTAGCATCTCAAGAGGTGTAAAGAGGTGTTCATGGATAGAAAGTGATTAGGAACAGTAGTCAAATAACTGTGGGAAATGTTGACTCAAACAAAATCAAACAGGTTTCACTATAAGATTTCCCAGAACCTAGAGAGAAATCTAGGAAGCAATGTTTCCCAAACTTATTTAACAATGGAACTCTTTTAACAAACCTCTTAACATACTGTCGGATATTATGTTTTGTAAAACAATTTGTAAAGCTGATCTTTGTGCTTTCTAACACGAAGGAAGTGACTGCATTTATGATCTTCTACCTGTATCTGTCACTAGTAACTATAATAATCTACCAAATATTTTCAGAAGATGATAGTCCAGTTATTTAAAACAAAATACTCCTAGTTAGCCAAAAACACAAGATGTTTGCCATCGCTTATCAGGGAAATAAATGTACATCAAAACCACAATGAGATATCACCTCCTACTTCTCAGAATGGCTAAACTCAACAACGTAAGAAACAACAGGTGTGAGCAAGGATGTGGACAAAGAGGTATTATGCAAAGCATACACTGTTGGTAGGAATGCAAACTGGGGTAGCCATTGTGGGAAACAGTATGGAAGTTCCCCAAAAAGTTAAAAACATAACTACCTTATGATCCAGCAATGGCACTACTGGGTATTTACCCAAAGATGCAAGAACACTAACTCAAAGGGACACATGCACCCTTATATTTATAGAAGCATTATCTACAATATGAAAGAAGCCCAACTGTCTACCAATTGATGAATGGATAAAGAAGATACAGTGTGTGTACACACATATACACAATGGAATATTTCTCAGCCATACAGAAGAATGCAATCTTGACATGTGCAATGACATGGATAGAGCTAGAGAGTATAATGCTAAGCAAAAAAGTTCAGTCAGAGAAAGATAAATATCATATGATTTCACTCATATGTGGAATTTAAGAAACAAAACAAAAAAGCAAAGGGAAAAAATAAGAGAGAAAAATGAAGAAAGAGACTCTTAATTATAAAGAACCGATGGTTCTTTGATAACCGATGGTTATCAGAGGGGAGTTGGGTGGGAGGATGGGTAGTTGATGTACCTGTCCTGATAAGCACAGGATGATGTCTGAGAGTATTGAATCACTGTTATATACACCTGAAACTAATATAAAACTGTTTATTAAGTACCTGTAATTAAAATAGTAACTTAAAATAATTAAAATAAAAACTTAAAATATAAAAAGATACAAATACAAACAAGAAAAAGAATACTCCTAGTTAAGACAAAATCACCAATTATTCCATTTTAACAAAACAGGAACAAATCTGAGTTAACATAATGTTGACAACCTGGCAACCATATTAAGAAGACTATGTAAATTTGGGGCGCCTGGGTGGCTCAGTGGGTTAAGCCTCTGCCTTCGGCTCAGGTCATGATCTCAGGGTCCTGGGATCGAGCCCCGCATCGGGCTCTCTGCTCAGCAGGGAGCCTGCTTCTCCCCCTCTCTCTCTGCCTGCTTGTGATCTCTCTCTCTCCGTCAAATAAATAAATCTTTAAAAAAAAAAAAAAAAGAAGAAGAAGACTATGTAAATTTAATTTACAAAAGTTTTTTA
This sequence comes from Enhydra lutris kenyoni, assembly GCF_002288905.1. Classification (NCBI taxonomy): domain Eukaryota; kingdom Metazoa; phylum Chordata; class Mammalia; order Carnivora; family Mustelidae; genus Enhydra; species Enhydra lutris. The sequence continues at coordinate 17,941,220 of NW_019154103.1, forward strand.
GAAGGTTTTTGAAGAAAACTGACAGCACAGAATTCTTGGTGAATTAAAAGTATAAAACAGGGGTGTCTGGGTGGCTAAGTGGGTTAAGCCTCTGCCTTCAGCTCAGGTCATGATCTCAGGGTCCTGGGATCGAGTTCCGCATCAGCCTCTCTGCTTGGCAGGGAGCCTGCTTTCTCCTCTCTCTCTCTGCCTGCCTGTCTGCCTACTTGTGATCTCTCTCTGTCAAATAGATAGGTAAAATCTTAAAAACAAACAAAAAAAAAAAGTATAAAACATAATCATTTCTTGATTCTGACTACAACAAATTTTACTTCTAAATTGGCTTCTCCCTACCATTGAACACATTTCAGAATCATACTTCCCTTTTACCAACCAAACACATGGGGTGTGCTCAGCCAATACAAAGTAATTTAAATATTAACTTAATCAATATATAATTTTAACATGATTGAGCACACTTGAGGGCAGTGAGTCCTCTACTTATGGCTGAAGTTTCTGAAGGGACTTTACTGACATGTATTTACACAATTGAAAGGTAATTTTACTGACTGCATGGAGCACTGGGTATTATACATAAACAATAAATCTTGGAACACTACATCAAAAACTAATGACGTACTGTATGGTAACTAACATAATTATATATATACATATATGTATATGTATATGTATATATATATATAAAAAAATAAAGATTGGTTCTGAATTTCAAAAAAATCATATAATGCATTCCAAAGATTCCTGGAAATTAATTTAAAATTACCTAGTGTTTTATATAATCCATACCATGTCTTATGTTCAATTATAAAGATAACTAAAAACTGTTCTTATTAAAAAATATACTGTTTTAAAGCAATTAACTATACTATAGTATGGAATACATTAAAACTTTATAAAATTCATAGATATTTTTATAAAAAGTATAAAAAATGATAACATAGTTACTTTTGAAGAACATTATCAAAACTCCTAGAACAATGTGACAAGGACTTTCACTTCCACCCATGAAGGATTAACTGCTATGGAAATTACCCTTTAATCATAAATATTAGAAAACTGGATAAAATATATAAAACAAGTTTTCAGAAAGTGGGTAACACACAGCATAGAGCCACAGTCACTGAAAGAAGGAAAACAAACTTGTTGAGCCCTCGAGTTGCCCTTACTGCCTGGAAGCATGTTCTAGGTATAAGAGCAGAGACAGAGAATACAAACAGGGCCTTCAGCAGTTTAAGAGATAGACAGAAAGGCATCTGGGTAATCTGACACAGCTAGAATCTGTGGGGCAGGAGGCAGCAAAAAGGAAAGAGAGCTCTGGGAGAAGATATTTGCAAACGACATATCACATAAAGGGCTAATATCAAAAAATCTATAAAGAACTTATCAAACTCAAACCCCAAAGAACAAATAACCCAATCAAGAAATGGGCAGAGGACATAAACAGACATTTCTGCAAAGAAGACATCCAGATGGCCAACAGACATGAAAAAGTGCTCCACGTCATTAGGCATCAGGGAAATACAAATCAAAACCACAATGAGATACCACCTCACACCAGTTGAATGGCTAAAATTAACAAGTCAGGTAACGACAGATGCTGGCGAGAATACGGAGAAAGGGGAACCCTCCTACACTGTTGGTGGGAATGCAAGCTGGTGCAACCACTCTGGAAAACAGCATGGAGGTTCCTCAAAAAGTTGAAAATAGAACTACCCTATGACCCAGCAATTGCACTCCTGGGTATTTACCATAAAGTTACAAATGTAGTGATCCAAAGGGGCATGTGCACCTAAATGTTTATAGCAGCAATGTCCACAATAGCCAAACTATGGAAAGAACCTAGGCGTCCATCAACAGATGAATGGATAAAGAAGATGTGATATACACATACGTACATACACACACACACACACACACACACATACACACACACAATGGAATACTATGCAACCATCAAAAGAAATGAAATCTTGCCATTTGCAACAACATGGATGGAACTAGAGGGTATTATGCCGAGCAAAATAAGTCAATCAGAGAAAGACAATTATAATATGATCTCTCTGATATGAGGAATTTGAGAGGCAAAGTGGGGGGTTTGGGGGGTAGGGAAAGAAAAAATGAAACAAGATGGGATCAGGAGGGAGACAAACCATAAGAGACTCTTAATCTCACAAAACAAACTAAGGGTTGCCAGGGAGACGGGGGGGTATGGAGAGGGTGGTTGGGTTATGGACTTTGGGGAGGGTATGTACTATGTTGAGTGCTGTGAAGTGTGCAAGCCTGAAGATTCAAACCTATACCCCTGGAGCAAATAATACATTATATATTATTTTTTTTAAAAATTTTTTTAAAAGAAAGAAAGAAGGAGAGATCTGAAGATGTACAGAGGATCTCCTCGAATCTTTGGCTGAATACTGATCTGCATACGGATAAAGTCAAATTCCCCAAGGCAAAGGAAAGAAAACCAAAAATAACACATCAAATAATTCCCACAGTCACATTAAGCTAAGAATAGTTCATAAAGGCCAGAGTCGAGAGACGACTTAACACATGAAGTTATCAGTAGCTTTTGCACTGAGAGTAACTTAGCAAATTTAAGTTAGTGAGACTAACAGCTAGACTAAAGGCTTCTCTGGAAACTGTAATAAAGTTCAAAAGCAAACCACAGAAGTATGAAACTGATCCCGAGTAATTTAACTGTATGCCAGCACAAAATCCAACATTCTTTAAAGAATATAACAAAATCCAGCACCCAGGAACATAAAATGCATTATGTCTGGCATCTGATCAATAAGATTAAAGAAGTAGGAAAATATGGCCCATAACCAGATAAAAAGCAATCCATAGAAACCTAGAGGGAAAAAAAAAATCAACAGAATAACAGTGATGGAGAAAGGTAGATTAAAACAACTATCATATATTCCTTATGTTCAAGAATGTAATGGAAAACATGAACATATAGAAGAAAGATATAAGATATTTTTTTAAAAACTCAAATTCTAGAAATGAAAGTTATAAAGTCTGAAATGAAAAGTATGCTGGGTGGGATAGATCAGTGACAGATCACTGAATAAATATCACCAAAAAACAAAAACAAAAACAAAACAACAAAAAAACTCCAGGAAAATTGAAGACAGCAAAACTATCCTAAGTGAAGCACAAACAGAAAAAGACCTCAAGAAAATGAATGGAGATTCAGTTACCTATAGGAAAATATGCAGACTAATATACGTGTAATTTAATCCCAGAGGAAAAATGAAAGAGAAAAATATTTTTTAAATAATCATCACAAATTTTCTAAATTTGGTGAAAAATATAAATCCACAGATAAAACTCAAGAAATCCTGAGCAGAATAAACCTAAAAAACAAACAAACAAACAAAACCCACAAGTGATCATTATAAACCACAACATAAACAAGATGTCAGAAACAAGAATTAAAGAGGAAGTCTGAAAAGCAGCCAGAGAAAGAGAGAGAAAAGATATTTTGTACAGAAGAATAAAGAATGATGAAGAACTTCTCATCGAAAACGAGACAAACCACAAGACAATGGATTGCCAACTTTAAAATACTGAAAATAAAAACAAACCCAAAAATAAATTCTACCCAGAAGAAATATCTTCAAAAAAATAAGGACAAAATAAAGATCCTTGATAGACAGGTAAATAATCAATGCTAGAAAACTGGCAGTATAAGAAATGCTAAAGTAAGCCCTTCATCCTAAAAAAATGATACCAGAGGAAAATGTAATTTTACAAAAAGGAATGGGAAGTATCAGAAATGTAAATACGTAAGTAAAAATAGTTGACACTTTTTCATATTTTTTAATCTCCTTCAAAATAATTGATTAATTACGTCAAAGCAATTACATGTATTATAGGATTTATAAAATACTAGTAAGTTAAATATATGACAATAGCATTGTTGTGAAGTTCTAACCATAAATGTGAAATGGTATAATATTATTTACAGCTGAACTCTGATAACTTAAAGAAATGTATTTTAAACTCACAGTAATCACTAGAACTATAAAACAAAAAGGTAGGTAACTAATAAATCAACAAAAGAGAGGATGAGACAAATAGAAAAAAATAGATGATATATTTACAACCATATCAATAATTAAATTAGAGGTTGCCAGACTGGGTTTGAATTAAGGAAGGAAAAAAATTGAAAATCTACTTGAAATATAAAGACACATAGAGTTCAAAAGTAAAAAGTGGAATAGATATACCATATAAACACTATTCAAAAGAAAGCTGACAAGTCTGTATTGATATCAGATACGGCAGACTTCAGATCAAGGCTTATGACCAAGGATAAAAATAAACATTTCATGATGATAAAGGATAACTGCAAGAACACAGAACAATATTAAAGGTGTATGCACCTAATAACTGAGCATTTAAAAACATGAAGCAAAATTAATAAACTTGAAAACATTAGACAACTTTGCAATTATATCTAGAGATTTCAATGCCTCTCTCAGAGTAACTGGATAGAACAAATACACAGAAAATCACTAAGGCTATCAAAACTATCAGTGAACTTGACTAACATGTATAGAACCAACAATACTACAACTAACAATTGCAAAAATACATTCTTTTGAAGTACATATGAAATACTCACCAAAACGTCCCATAAACTGGACCATAAAAAAGGTTTCAATGAATTTAAAAGAAGTAATATGCAAAGTTAAGTTCTCTGCCTGCAACAGAATTAAAACTATAAATCAAATACAATAAAATATTTGGAACACCTTCCACTTTAAGAGAAAGAAAAATAAAGAGCAAATTAAATAAAAAATTAGCAGAAGGAAGAAAACAATAAAGAGTAGAAAGCTGTAAAATAGAAGAAGTTCTAACAATAAAGAAAACCCAATAAAATAAAAAGCTGGGTCTTCAAAAGATTGATAAAAATGATAAACTAGCTAGACTAGTCAAGGAAAAAAGAGAAGATACAAATTACCAATAACAGAAATTACCAATAACAGAAAAGGGTAAATCACCATAGATATTACAGACATTAAAACAATACTAAGAAAAAAATCATAGATTACTCTATGCCAGTAAGTTTGAGAACTCAAATGAAATGGACAGATTCCATGGAAGATACAAAATATCAAAACTTAGTATTCCTACACCTTTTAAAAACTTGCCACAAAGTGGGGTGCCTGGGTGGCTCAGTTGGTTGAGTGACAGCCTTGGGCTCAGGTCATGATCCTGGACTTCCAGGATCAAGTCCCTCATTGGGGTCCCAGCTCCTTGGGGAGTCTGCTTCTCACTCTGACCTTCTCCTCTCTCATGCTCTCTCTCACTCATTCTCTCTCAAATAAATAAATACAATCTTTAAAAAAAATTATTTTTCTAAAAAAAAACTTGCCGCAAAGAATATCCTGGGTCCATATGGCCTCAATGAGGAGTTCTATCAAACATTTAAGGTAGAAATGTTATTAACTCTCCACAAACTCTTACAGAAAATGAAAGCAAAGGAAATACTTCCCAACTCATTCTAAGAATCCAAGCAACGATATTGCAAGAAAACCAAAAACCAGTATTCATCATGAATAAGAAACGCAAAACTCCCTGACAGAATTTTAGCAAAGTGAATCCCACAATATAAAAAAGGATAATACATAATGATCAAATGGAATTTATCCCACAAAAGCAAGGTTGGTTTAAATTCAAAATCAGTCAATGTAATTCATCAATCATATTAACTGAAAAAAAACACACAGAGATGAAATAAGAGAATCTCAAAAAATATGGAAAAAGCATCTGTTTCAGAAATGTAAAATTTAACTTTTGAAAAATCAAAGTAACTCACTAAACTGACAATATACATGTGGTCATCTCAAAAGATGAAAAAGAAAATTGACAAAATACAACACCCATTTACAATAAATTCTCAGGAAACCAGAAATAAAAAGGAACTTCCTCAACCTGATAACACACCAAAAAAAAAAAAAAAACCAAAAACAAAAAAACAAAAAACCAGAAAAAAAGAAAACCTACTACTAAAGTCATACATATGAAAAAAAGACTGGGATTCAAAGTCAATATGCAAAATCAACTTTATTTCTACATACCTCAAACAACTGGAAACTGAAATTCAAAAAGCAGTACCATTTAACAATAGCAGCAAAACAGGTGCTTGGGTGGCTCAGTCGGTTAAGGTTAAGCGTTGGCCTTGGGCTCAGGTCATAATCCCACAGTCCTGAGTTGGGGGGAGGGTAGTCCCTGCTCAGAGGGGAGTCTGCTTCTCCCCCTCTCTCTGCCCCTCCCCCCACAATATGGGCATATGCACTCCCTCTTTCTCGCTGACTCTCTCTCTCTCTCTCAAATAAATAAAATCTCTAAAAAAATAGCAACCAAAAAACTGGAAGTAATTGGGAATAAGTATTAAAAAATGGGTGCAAGATCTGTACAATGAAAACTATAAAACAATGCTGATCAAGATTAAAGATCTGCACATCTGAAGAGATATACCATGTTCATGGAGACGATCCAATTCTCCCCAAACTAATCTATAGATTTGATACAATTCTACTCAAACCCTAGGTAAGACTTTTTATAATAATTGGCATGCTTATTTTAAAAATTTATATGAAAGAGACACCTGGCTGACTCAGTCAGTAGAACGTGCGACTCTTGATCTTGGGGTTGTGGGTTGGCGGGATGGAGATTACTTTGGTTTTTTTCTTTGTTGTTGTTGTTGGAAATTACTTTTTAAAAATTTTTTTGATTGCAATTTATATGAAAATACAAAAAGAATCTTGAAAAAAGGGGGGAAAAAGGCCCACAAAGTCAGAGGGCTTAGACTATCTTATTTCAAGACTTACATTTGAGCTATCATAACAAAAATGGTCTGATACTAAAAGAAAGACATATAGATCAATAGTACAGAATATAAATTAATATATATCTGTGATCCGCCAATTTTCAACAAATGTATCAAATTAACACAATGAGGAAAGAGTGGTCTCTTTAACAAAGTGCTGGAACAACTACATATTCAGGTGTAAAAAAATGAAACTCTACCCTTACACCTCACACTTTATATAAAAATTAACCCAAAATGGATTGCCGACATAAATATAAGAGCAAAATTATAAAATTTCTTGTAGAAAATATATGAGAAAATCTTTGTGACCCTCAATCAAATTCTTGTGATAGGATACCAAACTATATCCTTGTGATAGGATACATGAACTATAAAAAAAGAAAATCAGCAAACTGGCTTTTAACAGAAGTAAAAATTAAAGAAGTAAATTTTACGTTTCAAAAGACTGTTAAGAAAATGGGAGAAAATATTTGCAAAAGATTAATCTGATAAAGGATTTTAATCCATAATAGTTAAGAGTCTTATAATTCAAAAATAAGGTTAAGAACTCAATTCTCTAAAATAGACCAAAGATTTTAACAGACACTTCTCAAAAAAATACTACAAATGGAATATAAGCACATGAAAAGAAGCTCAACAACCTTAATCATTAGGAAAATGCAAATTAAAACCACAATGAGATGTAACTAGATACCACATACCCACTACATGTGGCTAAAATTAAAACACTGATAACATTAAATAATAAAAAGACTGTAGAGCAGGTGAACTCTCATACATCGCTAGTGGGAATGTAAAATAATACAATCACTTTGGAAAACAGTTTGGATTACATCTTTAAAATTGGTGAACTTTATATAATTTATACCTCAATAAAGCTTTTTTTTAAAGATTTTTATTTATTTATTTGACAGACAGAGATTACAAGTAGGCAGAGGAGATAGGCAGAGAGAGAGGAGGAAGTAGGCTCCCCATCGAGCAGAGAGCCTGATGTGGGGCTCGATCCCAGGACCCTGGGACCATGACCTGAGCCGAAGGCAGAGGCTTTAATCCACTGAGCCACCCAGGTACCCCAATAAAGTTCATTTTTAAAAATCAACTTGAGGGCGCCTGGGTGGCTCAGTGGGTTAAGCCACTGCCTTTGGCTCAGGTCATGATCTCAGGGTCCTGGGATCGAGTCCCGCATCGGGCTAC